>NW_026131464.1:0-47631 GCF_903995435.1 Acomys russatus | reverse complement strand
CAATTCTAAACTACATGTGCAACCGTGGACCTCTTGTATAGTTTTCTTTTCTCTCTCCTCTGCCTATAGATGTGAAAGGTCAACTCTGTTGCTGAATGTGAGCCTGCTTGTGTCTCTTTATACACTTCTCCATAGGACAGCTCAATAATGAGCCCGACTGTCTGTTTGCCTATCTGCTTTTCTAGAAATCCTTCCTATAGGCAACAAGACACATATGAGTATGAATTTGTTAACCTACTTTTATTTCGCTCACATGACTGTATGAGACAAGGAAACCTATGGCCCTGTTGTATGTGTCTCTCTGTGCCTCTCTCATGCTTTAGTGTATATGGGAATCTATGAGCCTGAATTTGTGTGCCACACTGTGTCTCTCCCCTTTAATTCTATGGACCACTGTAATCTCTCAATCTGAATAAATGTGCCACTTATGTCTCATTTCCTTAACTCTAGTGCCTAGGTCAATATAGGTGAGTTTGTTTGTGTGTGTGCCTGCCTGTATTCCTCTCTCCTCTGCCTATGTGGGACAATGCCTTTTATGTGCCTGTGGGTATGCTTTCTTGTGTCTCTTGAACATTCCTACAGACATAAAATGGCACCAATGGGCCTGAGTTTGTGTTCCTGCCTGTGTAACTCTCTCCATTTCCTCTAGGGGACAAGGCCATCTATGATCCTGAATGTGTTTGTGTGCCTGTGTCTCTCTCACAGCTCCCTCTAGGGTAAAGGAGAATCGATTGGGCAGAGTGTCTGTGCCTTCCTATGTCTCTTGCACCTGCCTTTGGGTGATAAGTGCATGCATGTGCCTGGGTGTGTGTAACTGCCTGTGTAACTATTTTCCATGCCTCTAGGTGACAAGGAAATCTCTTGGCATGAGAGTTGTTTCCTGCCTGCATCTATCAACCTGTCACTTAGGGAAAATGTCATCTGTGGGACTGAGTGTGTGTTCCTACCTGTGTCTTGTTCCTCTCGCTCTAGGAGACAAGGGCATCTATGTGTGTCAGTGTGTGTTCTAGACTTTGTCAGTTCTTCACTTACATTTATCGGAGAGGGTCATTTGTGAGCAAAGGAAGAAGTGCTCATCTGGTTATCTCTCACCTGCCTTTAGTGAAGGAAATAGCATCTGTGTGCCTGTGTTTGAGTGCTTGTCTGCCACTCTATCAAGTGCCTTGAGAGCACTCGAGCATCTATGTATCTGAGTGTGATTGCCCACCAGTCCTTCTCACCTGCTTCTGGCATATGAGGACATCTATGGACTTCAGGGTGTGTGACTGCCTGTATCTCCCTCACCTGCTTATTGGAGGAAAAGTCATGTTTATGGCTGAGAGTGTATTACTGCCTATATATGTCTCTTCCTTCTCCCTAGGGTACAAGGATATCTCTGGTCCCTGATGTGTGTCCCTCACTTTGTCTGTTTATCATCTATGTCACGGCGATAACAGCATCCTTTTGTCTGAATGTGAGTGCCTACCTGGGTCTCTCTCATATGCTTATATGAGACAATTAAACCTATGCATCTGAGTGCATGTGAGGGTGTCGTCCTGTGTCCCAATCTCCCATGACTCTAGAAGAGAATAGTATCTATATCCCTGTGTGCATGTGTGCCTTACTGTGTTTCTCACTGTTGTTTCGAGAGAACAAAGGTATATTGAAGCTTGCTGGAAGTGCCTGCCTGTGTTTCTCTTTCTACTGCTTCTAGGACACTGGAGAATCAACTGATTTCATTGTGTTTTTCTGCCACAATATCTCACCTGCTTCTAGAGCAAAAGAGTATCTATGTGCCTGAGAGTGCATACCTCCATATGTCTCTCTTCACTGACCATATTTTTTAATGTCATACTAGGGCGAGAGTGTGAGTGCCTGGTAGTGTGTTTCTCCTCTTCATCTCAGTGAAAGGGGCATTGATGTGCCTGATTGTTTTTGCCTGTTTGTATATTTTTTCTTTTCTTCTAGGGGACGTGCTTAAATATGGGCCTGATTTTCAATTCTAGCCTGTGTGTGTCTCTTAGGTTCATTTAGGGAAACAGGTCATATAAGAACTAAGGGTTTGTAGCTTTCCTGGTGCCTCTCCTGACTGTAGGGGCAAAGACCATAAGTCTGCCTGAATTTTTGTGCCTGCCTGTGTCCTTGTCCCCAACATCTGTGGGAAAATGCCATCTATGGACCTGAGTGTGTGTGCCAAGCTATGTCATTCTCTCTTGATGGTATCATACACACCCATCCTTGGCCCTTAGGTTTTGTGCCTGAGTATGACCCTCTCATCTGCTTATACTGTGAAAACTCACATATTTTACTGGAAAAGAGTTACTTAAAGAGCTCTCTTCCCTGCCAATAGTAGAAAGACATATCTATGGTCTTGAGAATGAGTTCCTTCATTTGTCTGTCTCTCACATCTTTCAAGAGCACAAGAGCATCCTTGAGCCTGAGTGTATAAGCCTGCCTCTGTATCTTTCATATGACTGTATTGGACAAGTTGATCTCTGTTTATAGCTGAGTGCATGTGTGCCTACCATATTTCCTCTTTCTACTGAGTATAGAGGACAAGTACATATATAGACCTGAGTGTGAGTGCCAGAATTTTTCTCTCTCCTACATGCTTCCAGGGCTCAAGGGCATCTAGGTCTTCGAGTGTGTCTGACTGCCTATTGGTTTCTCACCTACCTAAAGTGGACATGAACAATCTTGAACGGGATTGTGTGTGCTTGCCTGTGTTTCTGTCTCTTTTGTTTATGGGGGAAAGGACATCTATGTTCTTGGGAATGTGTGCTTGTCTTTGTCTTTTTTGTCACTTGGGGACAAGGCATTGTTGAATCTGAGAGTTTGTGCCACCCTGTGACTCTCTAACCCCTTTCAAGCATACAAGCAAATCTTTTGTCCTCAGATTGTATGACTAGCTTCCCTCTCTCAGCTGCTTATAGGGAAAAAGTAATCAATGTTGCTGAAAATATTTGCCAGTCAATATATCTCTCTTCCTTTTCTCCAGAGGAAAAGCACAAATATGAGCCTTGGCATGTATCCCTGCATTTGTCTTTCTTTCAACTGTCTCAAGGTAAAAATAATGTTCTTGGGTCTGACTGAGTGTGCATGCTTGTGTCTCTCTCACATGTTTATATGGACAAGTTAATCTATGGGTCTGTATTAATGTGTTGGTGCCTGTCTGAGTCCCTCTCTGCACTTACTGTACAGAGAAAGGGCATCTCTATGCGTGAAGGTTTGTTATAGCTTGTATCTCTCCATTTTTCCTGGATCTTTGGACAAAGGCATCTTTGCGCCTCAATGTGTTTACCTGCCTGTGTCTCTCTTCTCTCTTTACTTCCTATAGAGGAAATGGGCATCAAGGTGCCTGAGGGTATGAGCCTGAGTGAATCAAACTTCCATTCCCTCTGGGTGAAAAGGCCATCTATGTGTGTTTATTTATGCTTTCCTTTTTCTCCTTCATGCCTCTAGGAGACAAGGACATATTTGCGACTTACAGTGTGTGTCGGCGTGTGTCTCTCTCAGCTGCCAATTTCAAAAAAGATGCTTGTTACAGATTATGTGTGCCTGCCTGTTTTTATCTATCCCCTGAACTAGAAAAGGGTATCTATGCGTCTGAGTGTTTGTTTCTGACTGTGACTCTCATATACAATTAGGGACCAAGGCATCTATGGCCCTGAGTGTGTCTTCCTGCTTTTGGCTCTCTCCTACCATTGTAGGGGACAAGGGCGTCTATTGGCAAGACTGTGTACATGCTTGTGCCTCTCTTTCATGAATTATGGGACAAGCGTTTTGTTGTATCTGACTTAGTTCCTGCCTTTGTCACTCTCTATCAAAGGCATCTTTTTGCCTGAGTACTAGTGTCTGACAGTGTCTCTTTCTGCCCTTCTTCAAAGAGACAGAGGCATATTTGGGCTTGTTTTCATGTGTCTGCCAGTTTATCTCTGCTTATATTTTTCTTGGTGGATGCCATACTTTCAGCAGGACCCCAGGCCCCATATCTGCCTGTCATAATGTTCATCTTATAGGTTTCCAGGACCCTCTGGATCCCTCTATTTCCTCATTCTCCCATGCTTCTAACACCTGAAGTCACAATAGTATATTCTCCTCTCTGACCCACTTTCCTGTTAAGTAACGTCTTTCACAGGACAATACACTTGGGCTAGTGTCTCGATATAAGCAAATGTATACCATTTATAACTTTTTCCTTTTTGGTCAACTCACTCATTATGATAATTTCTATTTCAATCCATAAGTCCACAAATTTGGGGAATACCTTGTTTTTTAAATGTTTTTACATTTTATTTTATTAATATATTCATATTACATCTCAAAGGCTATCCCCTCCCTTGTATGTTCCCATTCCTCTCTTCCTCCCATTTTCCCCTTACTCCCCTAACCTATGACACGGACTGAGGGGGACTTCTTCCCCTTCTATATGCTCATAGGTTATCAAGTCTCTTCGTAGTACCCTGCTATCCTTCTTCTTAGTGGTACCATGTCTCACCATTAAGGGATGTGTTCAAATATGAGGCACCAGAGTACATGTGAAAGTCAAAAACCAGTCTTCACTCAAATTTGTAGAAGTCTTGTCTATTGGCTAGATCTAGGTAGGGGTGTTAAGTTTCTGGCCTGTATTGTCATTGGCTGGTGCCATAGTTTGAGTGGGACCCCTGGGTCCAAATCTCCCTATCATAATGTTCATCTTGTAGGTTAGTAGGATGCTCTGGATCATTCAAATTAACCATTCTCCCATGCTTCTCTCATCTAGAGTGCCAATAGGATGTCCTCCCCTCTGTCCAAGTTTCCTGGTTAGTGAAGACATTCATGGAACATGCCCCTTGGGCTAGGGGCTGATATAAGGGAGTAAATATCATTTAACCCTTTCTGCTTCTAGGTTAACTCACTGATTATGATGACTTCTAGTTCAATCCTTTTGTTCCCAAATTTCAGGCATTTCTTTTTTTTTTTTTTAAAGCTGAGTAGTATTCCATAGTGAAAATGTACCACAGTCTCTTTATCCATAATTCTATTGAGGGACCCATAGGTTGTTTTCATGTTCTGGTTGTTATGAATAAGGCTGCTATGTACATCATTGAACAAATTCTCTTGATGTGGTCAGGATCATGTTCTGGGTATATTCCAAGGAGTGGAATAGCTGGGCTTGCAGAAGCCCTATTCCCATTTTTTTGATACTGCACCAGATAGATTTCCAAAGTGGCTGTACTAGTTTGCATTCCCACCAGCAATGAAAGACTGTTCTGCTCTCTTCACATCCTGGCTGCCATGTGGTGTCCCTTATCTTTTTTATCTTAGCCATTCCGATGGGTGTAAGATGGACTCTAAGAGCATTTTTGATTTGCATTTCCCTGATGACTAAGGAGGTTGAGCATTTCTTTAAGTTTTTCTCAACCATTTGATATTCCTCTGTTGAGAATTCTCTGTTTAGTTCCATGCCACGTTTCTCAATTGGGTTATTTGGTTTTGTGGTGTATAATTTCTTGAGGACTTTATATATTTTGGATATTGGACCACTGTCAGTTGTAGGGTTGATGTAGATCTTTTCTCAGTCTGTTTGCTGTCGCTTTGTTCTTTTGACAGTTTCTCTTGCCTTACGGAATATTCTCAGCCTCATGTGGTCCCATTTATGAATTGTTGACCTTAATTCCTGGGCTGTTGGTGTTCTGTTAAGGAAGTTCTCTCTTGTGCCAATGTGTTTCAGGCTCTTCACCACTTTTTCTTCTATATGGCTTAGTGTCTCTTGTTTTATATTGAGGTCTTTGATCCTCTTCGATTTAATCTTCGTGCAAGGTGACAAATATGGGTACAGTTGCATTTGTTTTACACATAGCCATCCAGTTACACCAGCACTATTTGTTGAAGATGCTATCCTTTTTCCATTGAATGAATTTTGCCTCTTTGTCAAAAATCAAGTAATCATATGTGTGTGGATTCATATCTGGGTCTTGGATTCGATTCCACTGATCAACCAGCCTGTTGCTGTGCTAGTACCATGCTTTTTAAATTACTGTTGCTTTATAGTCAGGTCAGGTCAGGTATGGTGTTTCTCCTGGATGATCTTTTATTGTACAAGATTGTTGTAGCTATTCTGATTTTTTTGTTTTTTCATATGACGTTCAGAGTCAAAATGTCAATGTCTTTAAAAAATGGGTAGTTAGTTTTTAGTGATTACACTGAATCTGTAGATTGCTCTTGGTAAGACGAGTATTTTTCCTATATTAATACTCCCGATACATGAACATGTAAGGTCATTACATATCTTCATCTCATCTTCAATGTCTTTCTTTAGATTTTTGAAATTTTTTTCAAACAAGTCCTTCACTTGCTTGGTTACAATAACTCCTATATATCTTATATTGCTTGTGGGTAACGTGAGGGGTGTTGTTTTCCTAAGTTCTTCCTCTGCAACCTCATCATTTGTGTATAGGAGGGCTACAGATTTGTTGAGTTAATTTTGTATCCTTCCAATTTGCTGGAGAAGTTTATCAGATGTGGTAGACCTCTGGTAGAGTGTGAGGATCACCTATGTAGAATACCATATCACCTTGATATAGGGATAATTTGACCTCCTCCTTTCCCATTTGGATGCCCTACATCTCCTGTTGCTTTCTTATTGTTCTGGCTAGAACTTCGTGTACTATATTGAAGAGATATTGAGAGAGTGGAAATCCTTGCCTTCTTCCTGATTTTAAAGGAATTTCCTTGAGTATCTCAACATTTAATTTGATATTGGCTATTGGCTTGCTGTATATAGCCTTTAGTATGGTGAGGAACATGCCTTGTATCCCCGATGTCTCCAAAACTTAAAAACATGAATTGGTGTTGGATTTTATCAAATGCTTTTTCTGCATCTAAGTAGATGATCATGTGGTTTTTTATTTTCGATTTGTTTATATGGTGGATTACATTGATGAATTTACATATATTAAACAATCCCTGCATGCCTGGAATGAAGCCAACCTTGGCAAGGTGAATGATATCTTTGATTTGTTCTTGTATTCGTTTTGCAAGTATATTATTGAGTATTTTTGCATCAATGTTCATAAGACAAATTGGTCTGAAATTCTCTTTATTTGTTGAGTCTTTGTGAGGTTTAGGTATCAATGTGACTATGGCTTCATAGAATGAAATTGGTAATATTCCATCCATTTCTATCTTTTGGAGTAACATGAACAATATCTGTATTAATGCCCCTTGCAAAGTCTGGTAGAATTCTGCATTGAAACTATCTGTCCCTGGCCTTTTTTTGCTTGGGAGACTATCAATGTTTGCTTCTATTTCTGTAATGGAATTGGGACTAATTAGCATGTTTATCTGTTCTTCATTCAATTATGGTAAGTGAAATTGATAACGAAAATTGTCCATTTCCCTTAAATTTTCGAATATTGTGGCATATATGCCTTCGAAGCAAGATGTTATGATTCTTTGTATTTCTTCAGTGTCTGTTCTTATGTCTCCTGTTTAATTTCTGAGTTTGTTGATATGGAAACTGTCTCCCTGCCTTTTAGTTAGTTTGCCTAATGGTTTGTCTATCTTGTTGTTTTTGTCAAAAACCCTGGTCTAGGATTTGTTCATTCTTTGGACTTTTTTTTTTTTTTTTTAGTTTCTAGTTTTTTAATTTCCACTCAGAGTTTGATTATTTCCAGATGCCCTCTCATTTTTGGTGTTTCTGCTTCTTATTTTTTTTCCATGGCTCCCATTTGTGTTGTTAAGATGCTTATGTGTGATGTTTCCAATTTCTTTTTAAAGGCACTTAGTGGTATGAAATTTTCACCTAGCCCTGCTTTCAATGTATCGCACAAATTTGGGTATGTTATTCTTTCATTTTTATTGAGTTTCAGGAAGTCCTTGATTTCTTTCTTTATTTCATTCCTATCATTCTGGAAATAATTGCAAGGGTGTCAGTAGAAGGCGAAAATTTAAACGGACAGGTTGACCCACTTGAAAAAAAAAGTGACATTGTTAAAGGGGAAAAATTTAGTAACTTAGTGTGATAGTTTGCTATTCATTCTTTACCCTGTCCCAAGGACTAGGTGGTCTGAATAACAGCAATTTGAAGGGTTCAGATAGAAATTGAATCTTGGGGAGTCTAAAACCAAAAGTCTTTAGAGAAATGTGTACCCATAGAAGAATCCTCAATGTCACACAATGACTATAATCTTTCCCAATAACTGTAAAACACGTTCCTTCTCAAAATGGTGATGAGGGTTAGGATGAAATGTCATAGACTCCAATAGATATGCTAGATTTAATACATTTTAAGGACTCTATCATCAGGTATGGAATAAATTTCACTTACAATAATCAAAGGTTGAATAACTGGACCACTCATCTTTGATTGTTACCCATGATTGGAAAAGTTGTATATCAGCGTTATTACAAGCTGATCAACATTTGCAATGCTTATCATGGTGACAAAAGGAGGCAGAGAGGAGAGACCCCAGAAATAGTAAGGACATAAAAATTAATAAAGAGCAATGGCAAGGTAATAATGGTAGGCCGACTTAAGACAACCAGTCAAATATGACGAAAAAATGATTTAACAGTATTGTACTGCAGTCTTAGACATTGGGACATGGTGAAGGACCCTAGTAAGATAACTTCCCTTAATTGAGATATTTCAATGGACTCGGGAAGAACAGAATTTCTGGAGAAATTCGAATAGTACTAGATAGAGCAAGAGCAGATACTGACAACACACAGGCACTTAAACTCATTACGGCATATGAGAAGATTAACATGGAATTAAAGTGGTCAATGAGATGCTTAAAGGAAAGAGGAACTGCATTATATGAATGGGTAAGAGAAATCGTTAATATTGCTTTTCTAGATCATCAAAATTATATTGGAGGACATGCATCAGACAGAGATCACAGATATTATTACACATGATAATTTCACTGTGGAATAATTGGTCATTTTCAAATAAATTGTAAGGCTAATGGTTTCAGACTTCAGAATAACAGAGCACTCAATTTGTGGAAACATTGGACTAGGAATTGTCAATTTAAAAGAGATGTGCAACGTAAGATCTTAATGGGGATAAATGGCACAAGAGACCCTTGAGCTTCAGTCCCCATGAAAAATACCAGCAAAATATCCATGGCCAGTCCAGATATATTGAAATCTCAAGAAAATTGGAATTAGATATTACTGATCTAATCCATGCTACTGAGGGGCGCACAGCCTTGAATATGGACTCAACTCTATTACATTACCTCCACATATTGAATGTTACAAATGCAATGCTGTTGTTTAAGGCTTTTGCTTACAGGCACAGTGGGAATCATTGTTGATTTCTCACGGTCTTTTTATGCATCCCATCATTATAGATGGTGATAGTAAAGAAAAAATAAAAAGCATGGCATGTATAAAAATGGAGATTCAAATTACTTTAGCAGAGAAATTGAGTCAACAGTGATTGTTTGTTCCATTATGCACAACAGTCCTCTGGTATAATGAGCAGCTGCATTTGGAAGTAGGGGTAAACATGTGTTTCAGAAAACAATAGTAAGAGATCATGGATCTACATTAATAATGCAAGTGAATGATGTTCAATACAAGGTGTTTTCGACACCAGTGCTGTTATGATTATTATTTCAAACAACTATTTGATCTAAAATTGGACACTAAAAACAATTACAGAAATTACAAACTGGTAAAGTATTGCAAATTTTAAAAAGCATACAGTGGTTTAAGTGTTTGGCACCAGAAGGGCAGCCGGGGAAGCTGAGACACTTTGTAGCTGTCTTGCCCACCAATCTTTGGGAAGGGATCTTATACAACAATGGGGTAATCTGATTAATATGCCTGTGATTACAGAGACAAACAATGATGAAACTAATGTTGAAATCGTACATGCTTCTAGAAGGGAAACTACAATGAATAATCAGTAGCTACTGCAAGCTGTGTCCACTCACAAAATCAGAGAGGTATTGAATTTCCAGATATATAAGAGGGGCCACTAATGATTCAACAACACCCTTGTCCGCAATATGAGTTTCAAACAGCCCTGTGTGTCAAGTAGTTTTTCTATTAACAAAAAATATAATTGCAGGCTCTTTGTCATTTAATGCAAGAGCATTTAGAGGTTTATCATATAGAAAAGTTTGCTAGTCCTTGAAATGATCCTGAGCTTTTAGTAAAAAAGAAGTCACACACATGGAGATTGATAACAGATTTGCGAACAATAAATAATGTAACACATACAATAGGTCATTTACTGCCTGGAATTCATTTGCCCTCTCTATTTAGTAAGTCGTGGTCTATAATAGTAATAGACTTAAAGATTGATATTTTTACGAAAACCTTGGATGAGTAAGATAGGGAAATGTTGGCTTTTTGACTACCAACAACAAACAGTACTGGTAAAAAAAGAGATAATATTAGTAGGAACCATCACAGGGAATGTTGAATAGTCCCACTATAAGCAAAAACGTTGTGTAATGGCCTTTGGAAATAAATTTCAGAAAGTTTCCTCAGTCTATCATTTTTCATTATATCATTGTTATTCTGTTGGTGGAAATTTATATGATTTTTATAAAATTACTTAAAAATTACAATGAATTCTACCATGTTAGAGAATACAGATAGCTGTAGAAAAATAGAGAGATGAGAATCCTTTACATATTTAAGCTTTAAGATATCTGTATGAGAAATTAAACCAGAATAGGTATAGAATAATAGAAAACATTGAATAACTCTTGAAAATGAATGGGAGACATTAACTGGTTTATGCCTACAAGTGGACTATGTACCTATGAGTTAAGACACTTATTTTAAACATTACAAGGGCAAGCACATTTAACAGCACAATATGTCCAAAATAAAAAACAGAAAATGAGCTAGTTTTGGAAGAACAAAAACTGCAAATGGATTATGTTGATACAACAGACCCTAAACTTGGTTTCATTCTCATTATTTTGCCTCCAAAACATTCTCCAACTGGGCTTCTAATGCAAAGGCAAGACAGGTTCATGGGATTATTCTTACAAAAAAAAAAAAAGTAAAAATTTGAAGAAAAACATAGAAAAATTCTGAATTGATTGCAAAGAGCAGAAAAAGACTGTGTCAACTGTCAGGGACAGAACTGGCAGATATTGTAGTGCCTCTTATTAATTCTGAGATTATGTCTTTCTGCCTAATTGTAGCTTGAAGTACTGTTTGGGAGACATTAATGACAAAAATCTAAAAAAGCAAATGTATAGAGTTTATAACAAGAACAGATTGGATCCTTTCTTGTATTGTAAAGAGGACACCAATACAGTGTCACTCACCATTTTTACTGATGCAATTAATTTGTGTATGGCTGGTTATAAATCTGATAATGTTTCAAGCTAGTCAAAAGCCCATTTGCTTACATTGAAAAATCAGAAACTTTTGCAATCCTTATGGTAACGTTGGATTTTCCTGAAATGCTAAGTGTATTCACTGACTCTCAGAATGCTGAATGGTCGTTCTGTTTATTGAAACCCTTGAATTTTCTCTTGATAGCTATGAAGTAACTATATTGTATATAGAACAGGAAGTCTTCTGAGGAGAAACTATCCCTTGTATATTGCTCATGTTTGATCCCATAGAGGTTTACCAGGTCCATTGCCACAAGGAAATGAGGAAATAGACCAATTGCTAATAGAAAATTTGCACAAATCCTCTGAATTTCATGGAAAACATCATGTTAATGGCAAGGTTTGAAGAAAACCTCCCCTATTACTTGGCAACATGACAGAGAAATAATGAATAGGTGTCCTACATGTCATTATATAAAGACATCACTTTAAATGCTGGAGTTAACACTTGGAGTATGAAATAAAAAAGATTGATGTGTATTATTTTGCAAAATTGCGAAATTAAAAAATGTACATCATACTATCGATATCTATTGAGGTTTTAGATTGGCAGCTCCCTAAGTTATGAAAATGATGATTGTGTAATTATTCATTTATTGCAAATAAGGGCAATTATGTGAATACCTTCTCTGATTAAGACTGAACATACCCCTGCATATGTGTCTCACAAGAAGAAATATTTTACTTTATATGGTTAAACACATTACTGCTTTACCATTTGACACAGCAGAGCCAGCAGTTGTTTAAAGAGCTAATTGTACCTAGAAATAAATGCTTTATAATGAAGAGGAAAGTTTAAGACCACCAGGGGCCGATTAAATAAAGATTTTTTTAACTTTCAATTTTCTTATTGTTGGTGATGAGGTGACAACAGCAGGAGAGACTTTGGCCTATAGAAATAAGCGAGAAATTGTGTCAAGAAATTTTCTGTAATGTTTTATCCATCTGGGACTGTAACCTGCAATAATTTACAGATGGGTCCGGGGGTATGCCCATGTCTATAAAGAGAGTGAAAAAATATGGTATCCAACTAAATTTATAAAGATTGGATCTGATCAGGAAAGACCTCTTGGCACCTAAAACATGAATGTATTAAAATAGCATGGGAAATCTCAGGGATACCTGGTTCCTGTAACATATGCATATGATTCATATCTTTCACTGCATGAAAAAATACAGACATTTATATTCATACAATTCTTACACCTTGAATATATATATATATATATATATATATATATATATATATATATATATATATATATATGGGGGGTGTGTACTTAAACCAACTCTTCTAAAAGTTTCCTAATTTTCAGAGGAAAAATACATAATTATGAACACAAAACAGTTAGTTCATGTGACTCAGCATGAAGGAATATATATTAGCTACTTTTTGCTGAATAAATAGCATATATTTCACCTTTCAAAACAAGCTAGAAGGAGAATTGGTCCTAAAAAGTGTGGACAGAAACAGATGCAGGCAGCTATTCCAACAAGTGGCCAAAATATTATTTTTCTAAGGATGCCCAAAATATGTTTTTTCTAACAGCTCAAAGTAATTTTCAGAGAACAATGCCCAATTTCCAATTGGTGAAATGGCTAATTTTGGTGGTCTATCAATGTTTGTTTTTGAATCGCGGGGATAGTTATAAATTACTAAATGTTTCATTTAGGAATTTCTTTCTTCTTTCTGTAATTTTTCTATCCTATGTAGCATTACAGATAAAATGAGAGGATATAGGAAGGAAATAAGAGAAAGATATAAAGGAGAATAGAGATTTCTAGATTACAAAGATTATTGAATCAACTAAATTCAAATATTTTACATTGGATTTCAAATATTTACATTGGTATTGCAGATTGATGGAATTTTAAGACGTTTATTCATCTTTTGCTTTATTTGTTGCATATTGTATATTGACAGAGACTTAAAAGTATATATTCTACATTTGTTGAAACTGAACATGATTTTGTTTGATGTTTACTTAGTTATCATAAATGTCCAATTCATTTGAAAATGAGATGTGCAGTATGCAGCTTGTGAAAGCTAACATTTCTATCTGGATCACAATGGTCACAGAAAGAAATTGGCAGTTGCTCACTTACAATTTTTATTAGATACTTAAATACTTAAGTATATAAAAACCACAGTGATGTTATTTTTTAAAGCCGTGGAAAATAGGGTAGAACTCAATAGGACAGACTAGGTAGTGCAATAATTTCTCCAAGATTGTCAAATTCATATGGACTGGTCCTTGTAAATGTGAATTCTACCAGATACTCCTCAATTTTTTTCATTGTATTTGGTTTGTTATATTAAAAAGAAAGATAGAAAAGAAGGGGAGAAAAAATTGGTTCTCTTTTGATCCAAAGTGTGGGAAGGAGAAGATGGAGGGGTATTTATCATTTACTATGAACAATTTGATGTTTACCTTATAGACATATATTTACTTTGAGGAGGAGATTGGTGAAAACAACACTGAACAAACTAAGTGTATGTATACTTATATAAATACGCCCAAAGTGGGAGAGGTAGCTTTTGTTTACAACTTGATTTTTGGCTGTACATCCATGTACTTCAAGAAGCCCTTAATGAAATTGCTCCAGGGAAGGTTCTAGGTTTGGACTCCAGTTGAGCCTTGAGGTTCCAGCCACAACTCCTGATTCCAGCAGCAACATTGCTGGAATTACTGGTCTGCTGAAAACCTGCTTACTATGCCATGGACTAATATCCCTAAGGTTTCATTGTAGTGTTTTTAAATATAGTTTTCTGATTATTGGGATAGTTATGTTGTTAGGGGGTAGGGTCAATATATAATTTCATAATAAAATATAATCGATAAGAAAATTGAACCTACAGAACTCTCAAAGCTCTCATATATAGAACTAGATGGAGTAGGTCATGGCACAACATACATTTAAAGTGCAAAAGGCTTGAGTTTGATGTGAGAGAACAAACTCTTATCATATCTTTAGACATAATTAAGAGGAAGTAGTATTTTTAAAAATATTTACTCTTCATGTCTCTAGATCTTATATGTATATCTGTAAATTAGTAACACTTGTATGCCTTGGACTCCCAGAGATAAGAAAAGTTTGACATCGAACTGAATTTTTGTACTGTGCAGTAGCAATATGTTTTTTTATATTGTGTGCCTGCTGCAATCAGTTATCTTTTGCAGTACAGTAAAGAGAGAACTTTTCCCCTTTGAAATGATTCCCTATTTCCAGCATTCTGAAGGTAGAGGAAGGATGATCTGTGAGTTCAAAACAAGCCTGATTTAAACAGCAAGATGCAGTCCAGAACTACAGGGTTAAATAGTGTGGTTTTGTCTCAAAAATAACTTAATGTAATTATTATTTGTTCACTTTGTTTGTTCTATCTTTCTTTTGGGGAGTAGTGTTGCTGGCATTCAAGACAATGCCTTTGAAAACCTATCCAAGCATTTTCCAACTGAGATACATCCTTTAACTTTAGGGAAAACACAGAAAATTAGGGGCAAAATCCTTGTTTCCTAAAATAAAAATTACACTTGTGCAAACAACTGATATTTTTAGGACAGCTTATGAATCATTTACCTTCATGAGAGAAAATATGAAGAAGACAAAAAATTTAGTCATTGGAATGAAAGCAATAGTGAAGAAGAATGAAAATATGTATAGTATCTTCCAAGATAAAGACTGAAAACTACACTAACAATGAGGACCTGAGCCACAGTTAGGCTACACATGCAAGCAGGAGGCAAACTTAATCTACATAAGGGTGAAGAAAATGATTCAACAACTCAATGTGTGCTTTCCATAAAGCTAGAACATGGAGAAAGAAGTGGAGAAATGGAAAATAATTATAAGAACATTTTAAGTTTTGTGATGCTGAGAATTGTGTCCAGAGACACACCTGTCTATAACTGAACTGCACCAGAAAATCTTAGAAGTAAGATGTTTTCACTAATATTTTTTTTAAAATTTAACTTGATCACAGTATTATATATAAAACTTTAGATGGTGAATTAATGACACTGTTGTTGATTTAATGTCATGCAATTTTGCTAATGTACCTCGATGTTTCCCTGTATTCTTAGGCAATATCCAAACAAATATGTAAAATAAAAAAGATACAAAGATATTACAATAATCTACATTAAAATATGCATGTCATAGAATTTCATGATAGTGATAGCATAATAAGAAAATTAACAATCGTAAGACCCCTGTGAGTGAGTTGATCAAATAAAAAAACAGTATCTTAAATTAAAAATGTAATACATAGCCAGGAGTGGTGGCGCACGCCTTTAATCCCACCACTTAGGAGGCAGAGGCAGGAGGATTGCTCTGAGTTCAAGGCCAGCCTGGTCTACAATGTGAGGCCAAGGCAGTCAAGGCTACACAGAGAAACCCTGTCAGCTTTTTTTGAGCAATTAGGATCTCTTGTGAGATAACAACTTCCATATACATACTAATATTTTACAAGGTAAATTACAATTCATAATACATAATAGATTATGTTACAGTTGAGCAAACTTGGAATAAATTGTACTTTCTCTATTGTCTGTACATACAAGGATACAAAGAAAATTTCCTAATTGAAATATTTCAAAATATTTAACTTTTAGAGACTGATTATTAGTTATTATTAAGACATGTGATAATATGTTAAGACAGGAGAATTTAAGTCACTGGGAAATACATACTATGAAGTAATATGTTATTTCTCTTCACAGTTCTTGTCTAACAGGTGAACGTCATTGTATCCTGACAACTATATCTGTATTGATCCTGGCAATTGCCATTATATTTTGCTTCTCATATATGTATAAAAATTTGCATTATTTTTGATACAATTGTCACAGCCTCAGTCTTGTAGCTGCACTGACAACATGGTCTGATTTAAATCCTTGCACTCATATTAATGACCTTGATTGTGTAAGCAAGCACTGATGTTTATAGAGCTACAAGTACTAAAACTCTTTGCTTGCTTTGAAAAAGAATGATTACCCAAAACATGAGACTTATTTGTTAAAAACAGATTATTTTCTTTTAAAAATATTAATAACAAGGTGGAGCTTCATATTTGAGCATATGTCTTTAGATATTTTTCATATTTAAATTTTAATTTAATTGAAATGAAATTCTATCACTTCCCTCTTCCTTTTTTCCTTATGCTCCTCATAGTCATCTGCTATGTAACCTCTCTACTATTCACTTTGAACTTGGTGGTTTTTTTTCCCTTTGATTACATGAATAAAATATCTGTGTGTGTGTACATGTGTTAATAAACATAACAATACAACCAGCAACTATGATTTTGTTGCTTGTGCGTTTAGGCTTTCAAGGGTCATCACTTTACATGATAGAGACAATACTGTAACCTCATCTGTCACACAGTTCTACATAATGAAGTCTGGACTCAAAATGAAACAGAATTAGTCTTCATTCTTAATTGAGAATAATATAGCTATTTGACATCATTCTTACATGTGTGTCTGTCCAACATATTAAACATACATGTGCATTCCTTGTAGATTTCACAGATGGATCCTTGTGAAATTGACCAAAGGATTATGGAAATCTCCAATTACACTTTGATTTTGAACATAGCTTTATAGATAAGAGCCTTATTATTAAAAATAAAATAAAATAAAATTCAAGAGTAATTAGAAATCTTTCCCAGTAAAAGACCATGTGGGTTTTTAAAATTAAATCAGGGAAAAGTTTCCATGCAGTTTCCAACTCGACCATTCACTTGAGTTTTCCAAAGTGGGAATATAATGAAGTGATCACATCTGAGTTAAATGGATATACCCTGCCTTACAAAAATACAGTTATGATCATAGCGGTTCCTTTACCAGGTACGTATACTCTTTATTATTTCGTTTGTCTGATTCATGGCATCTATTCTTACAATATCCACTTTATAATGACTGCCTGATATATACTACAATATATGAGATGATTAACATATGCTAAGAAACAAAAAATAACTGTAAAAATTATTACTATACACTTAATATTTCTAATGTTTTCAAGTGTGACAGTAAAATTTGTTAGTGTTCCAGAGGTATGTATTTTATTCATTTATATATAAATATATATACATATGTAATATAATTATATATTTTATAAAAATTATATTATATACAAACATATATGTTGTAACGTGATACTTATTGGAGAATGGATAGCCATTCCATGCACTGTAAGTTTATTGACTGAGGGTTTTATCTTCCAATCATATTCCCACTTGAACAAATTTTTCTCACCTATTATAATAAGTCATGGCCATTTCCTTGTTATTCTCTGAAATTTTAACATAACGCCAGAAAATGGTCTTGAATCCACCTGAAAGCTAAAACAGAATGTTCAAACAGATAAGGTGGCCAGACTTTTGTATTTCCTCTCCTTTATCTGTTTTTATTTATTTATTAACTTTTTTATGAGTTCATATTTAATTAATTATTTATTTATTTTTTAATTTTTTAAAAATATTTTTTATTAATTTATTCTTGTTACATCTCAATGTTTATCCCATCCCTTGTATCCTCCCATTCCTCCTCCCCCCACATTTTCCCATTATTCCCCTCCCCTATGACTGTTCCTGAGGGGGATTACGTCCCCCTATATATTCTCATAGGGTATCAAGTCTCTTCTTGGCTACTTGCTGTCCTTCCTCTGAGTGCCACCAGGTCTCCCCCTCCAGGGGACATGGTCAAATGTGAGGCACCAGAGTACGAGAGAAAGTCTTATCACACTCTCCACTCAACTGTGGAGAATATTCTGACCATTGGCTAGATCTGGGAAGGGGTTTAAAGTTTACCTCCTGTATTGTCCTTGGCTGGTGCCTTAGTTTGAGCGGGACCCTGGGCCCAAATCTGCCTATCATAATGTTCTACTTGTAGATTTCTAGGACCCTCTGTATCCTTTTATTTTGCTATTCTCCCATGCGTCTCTCATTTAGAGTCCCAATAGGATGCCTTCCCCTCTGTCCCAGTTTCCTGGTAAGTGAAGGCTTTCGTGGGACATGCCCCTTGGGCTAGTATGCAGATATAAGTGAGTATTTACAAGTTGATTCTTTCTGTTTCTGGGTGAACTCACTCATTATGATCATTTCTAGCTCAATCCATTTATCCACAAATTTCGGGAATTCCTTGTTTTTATTAGCTGAGTAGTATTCCATAATGTATATGTACCACAGTTTCTTTATCCACTCTTCTACTGAGGGACACTTAGGCTGTTTCCATGTTCTAGCTATTATGAATAAGGCTGCTATGAACATGGTTGAGCAAATTTTCTTGTTGTATGCTGGAGCATCTTCTGGGTATATTCCAAGGAGTGGAATAGCTGGGTCTTGAGGAAGTCCTATTCCCATTTTTCTGAGATAGCACCAGATAGATGTCCAAAGTGGCTGTACTAGTTTGCATTCCCACCAGCAATGAAGGAGTGTTCCTCTCTCCCCACATCCTCACCAGCATGTGGTGTCACTTGAGTTTTTGATCTTAGCCATTCTGATGGGTGTAAGATGGAATCTCAGAGTTGTTTTGATTTGCATTTCCCTGATGACTAAGGAGGTTGAGCATTTCTTTAATTGTTTCTCAGCCATTTGATACTCCTCTGTTGAGGATTCTCTGTTTAGTTCCAAGCCCCATTTCTCAATTTGGTTATTCGGTTTCGTGGTGTTTAATTTTTTGAGTTCTTTATATATTTTGGATATTAGACCTTTGTCAGATGTAGGGTTGGTGAAGATTTTTTCCCAGTCTGTAGGCTGTCACTTTGTTCTCTTGACATAGAGTTTAATCATAGTCAACTCTGTCCTCTGCTCCCAGTCCTAACCTTCCTCCTTCTCCCCCGTACACCCCTTCCTCTACTCTCTTATCTAATTTAAACACTGCATCTGCTCACCTCAAAGGTAACATCCACATCACTTTCTTATGGCTGACGAACTTCCTAATTCAATAATATAATCATTACATAGAATGAACCAATTGATTAGAACAGTGGATGAAGTGGAATTTTATTTGAAGTGGAACTTTTAAAACTAAACAGAGTGGTTCTTCTGTCAGCAACAATAAACAAATTTAGCAGCAACATTTTTTTTGACATTTCACTTGTTAGAGTTAAATTCATTTTAAATTGCTATGTGTTTATTTTCATGCATAAGGAGATTTTAAAGATGTGATCTACTGTGAAAACAAACAGTACAAATTCTTATCTCATCCTTGAATAAGTCTCAAGGCAAAAGCGAAGTCAACATATGCAAAGTAAAATGCAAAGCAGTGAACCCAAAATATTGAGAGTAATACAGCAAATGAAGAAATAATATCTTGAGGAAAGTACTTTATATTTTACAAGAAATTATGACTGGCTTTCCTCACAAGTCCTACCTCAAAAGTGACTTGTCAATTGAGGAATGTTTTCTTAAAAATTGACATTGTATCTGTGGAAATAACTATGTGGGTAAACACTTTTATTATACAATAATGCACCTGTCCTCACATCTCCTTGACCCTTACAATCTCCAGATATATTAAATGTGATTTTTTTCTCAACACTCCTATGATGAGAAGGAGCTTGAGGCAGTAGAATGGCCATTAACAAATAGCCTAATAAAAAGGATACACAAGATGCTTTCTCAAATAAGATGGCATGTGTGGCCAGTATTCAATGTCCTTCTCTGTCTTCTATTTATTTTCTGCTATTATGTATGTCCACATAGAGAAGATTTTCAAAAGACATATAATAGTTTTGTTGGAGACATAATGGAATAACATATTTAACAAAGCATATCTCATATATTCCCAGCACAGGTCATTACTGAAACACTTGCTACTGTATGTTCCAAGCAAATAAATGACATGGTCTCTGTTTATTTAGATTACTACATATAGTATGAATTGTAAAATCTTGAATAAGTTTCATCAGACACAAAAGAGTAAAGCAACTCAATTTTTTAACTCGATACAATGTGTTTCTTCAATCTTTTAGGTAAGAAAATTTTCCTGAAAAATTGATTACATTTCAGTACTGAAAGCAAACTTATCATGCCAATTTTAAGTACCACATAAATCATATTAATTTTTATCTCATATAAACCAAAAAATCATAAAGTAGATGATATTAGGACTGGAAATACAGCATTCCATATGTTCATAGAATTATATTAATTTTTGAGGTTCAAAATCAGAATATTCTCCACAGTTGAGTGGAGAGTGTGATACGACTTTCTCACATACTCTGGTGCCTCACATTTGACCATGTCCCCTGGAGGGGGAGACCTGATGGCACTCAGAGGAAGGACAGCAAGTAGCCAAGAAGAGACTTGATACCCTATGAGAATATATAGGGGGAGGTAATCCCCCTCAGGAACAGTCATAGGGGAGGGGAATAATGGGAAAATGGGGGGGGGAGGAATGGGAGGATACAAGGGATGGGATAAACATTGAGATGTAACAAGAATAAATTAATAAAAAAAAAATAAGTGAAAAAAAATGTCTTATAATTATGGTGTGTTTTATGCACCTCATGTATATATTCATATATTCAAAGAATTATATTGATTCATGTATCAATGTAAAAGCACATCCTACATAAACATCACCCCAATAAAGATAAGCATGTCTTTTAAGGCCATATTGTATTGGTAAGGGCTGCTCCTCAGCAGAAAGCAGACAGGTTATAGCAGCAAGCAGAAGAATATTCAAATTGCAGATTCTCATCTTTCCTCTTATTGGGAAGAACAGTTGATGATGAAAATGTGACCTGAAGACACTAAAGCATTTCTCATTGGCAACAAGCAGTCTGACCTAATGTCACCTCGCCCCACAAGTTTTCCTTGCAAAATGGTTGGCAGTCATAGTTGGCTGTTTAGCATTGCAGTGTTTTCTAATGAGATGAGTATTTATTGAAGCATATTATAACTGAACATTTGATAGTATACAAATAAGGCAGCATAATACTAATAGCATATTTCAATAACGAATACATGTCTCTTCCCATACAGTAATTATGTGCTGAATTATGAAGTAAGAAATGTACTGCATTGTATAAAGCTATGATCACTGTTTTCCAGGGTCAGAAAATATTTATGAATTTACTCTCTACAATCAATAAATTACTTATTGCTTTCATGAAAGTAATTTATTACCAATATCTTAAAAAGTAGATTGTATATCTATGTTTATTTATATTCAATTATATATAATCTAATTTAAATAATATATATTGAAATTAAACATAGGTATGATTCTGTACCTATGTTTAATCAAATTCAGTTTTGTATATATAATAGAAATTACATTAATAGAATTATAATGTAGTCATTTATGAGAATAAGTTGAGCATATTTTCTCACAAATAAACGACAAAGAAGGATATGAACTAAGATTCATTTTCTTCATGATTTCATTAAGAAGAACTCTAAAGAATGTAAACATGAGTTGTATAAAGCACACCATGTTTATTAGACATTGATTCTGACCATAAATTTGAGTTTATTTCCTCAAAAGCATTCCTGACTTCTCCTTCACTTCTTGGTTTGGTACAGGTGACTTAGTTCTGGTTATAGCTCTAGACTTTGTAAATGCTCTTCCTTACTTTCTTCGTGCAGACCCATGTCACCTGCTTGCTGGTCAAGCTCGGTATTCATTGCATTTTGTAAGAGAGTGTAATTTGGAGACAGATGATTCACATAGGTGGTTTCTTGTGTCTCTCTCTGAACCAACCAATTTCTATGAACAACAGGTTGGAGTGCCTAGCTTGACTAGACTCTGACTTGGGCCCTCAGCTGGGGACTACCTTGGAATATAGAGAAAAGGTTGTTCTCTAAAGGAATTCGCCTTCAACAGTCAGGAGAGGGCTATTTCTAAATTATTTTAAGAGGCTAGAGACGTGGCTTAGTAGTTCAAAGGGATTTTTTTGGTTATATCTTCATGCACTGTGGCTTTTATTAGGTCAACAAACAGCCCTTGAAATCCTACATAGAGAGATTTGAGGTTGTTTTATTTAAACCATTAAAGAGTGTTGACGTTTTTTTTCAATTTTTCTGTTCTTGGATAAAGCTGTAACATTTCTCCTTTTAACTTAAGGAGATCAACTTTATGTCGTAGGAAGAGATGGATGTTCCTATTAGTATTTTTTTTTAAACTACTTTTTTGTTTTGTTCTTTGCTTGCATATTTCATTGAATCATGTCAATATGCCTCTGCCTTTCCTCTACTTTATCATTTATCTCCTTTTCATTTGTTTGTTTGAGACAGGGTATTGTTATTTAGCCTTCTTTGGCCTTAATCTTGCTATGTTGCCTGGACTGGATTTGAATTTAAAAATCTTCATGCCTCAACATCCACATTGCACATATTAGAATCATGTACCCTACACTTAACTTTTATTTTTCTGTTTTAGTATCAAAAATTTCAACAGTGATAAACTGTGTTTTTTACTTGATATATTTGTAATAATTTGGATCCATGTGCCTGTATTGGATTTCCTTCCCTACCTCACTGTATGTATGTTTTTCTGTGTGGTGTGTGTGTGGTGTGTGCATGTTTGTTTTTGTGTGTCTGTGTTCCAAGAAATGAAGTCAGAGTCTCGCATAATCTAGGTGAATGGTTTACTAAGAAACTATTCTCTCAATAGATTTATGATAATTGAATGTATGGAAGGATGTGATAGAAAAACAACCTATTTCTGGTCCCAAGGGGGTAGGCCCCCTGTTTGGTCTGTGGCCTTTGGAGCCCCACTCACCTACAGTTCTTAATGTCCAGCAATCTGTTGCTCCTCTTATGTCTCTGGTCTCCTCAGAGTAGATCAGATACGTGGCTTATTGGTTGGGGTCATCTTGGAATCTCTTGCTTTTGATTTTAATACTACAAACATTTTGATAAATATGTCTTTGAATAAAATCATTTTGTTGTTTATGTCTATGCAGTGTATCCCAGTGCAACACAATATTTTCTTTTTACATGAGTTGAATTTTGAAGCAGATTCTTGACATAAAATCCACCATTTCCTATAAGTCAGAGCAGGCTGTTTATCTCCACACATTAATGATGAAAGAACAGATTTTTAATCATGTGCACTGTCAGGAAAATGAAATCGATTTAACATTGAAGTTTGCTAATAACTCCAAAATATTGCATCTCCTTTTATGTGTTTGTATCACAAAGTCCTAATTATACAATTGGATAAGACCTGCCATATCTAAAACATGAATCTTATTGCAGAAGACATATATTGTAATATTTTCACTTATTAGGGTTAATCTGCCTTTTTTCTTCATTTTCAAAGGTAGTTTGAAATTTTATACAGTTTTTTTTAGCACCACAAATGTTAGTTCTATAAGTTTCATACAGCTATTCCAAACTGTTCACTGGAAAGAGCACAGACGTGTGTGTCTGTTTGTGTATATGTGTGTGTGTGTGTGTTTGTGAGTATGTGTGTGTTTGAGCTTTAACAAGAAATAAAACCACAGTGTCCTGTTCTATAAAAATTTCACATTTTAGTGTTTTAGTAACAATCAGGCCTTTTTTCTACAAATGCTGTACAGGATTCACTGATGGATTTAATGAACATGCTAAGGCCGGTGAATATGGAAATCAAAGTACCTTTGGAGGACTTTTCAAATGATAGTCAGAAAAAGGAGGCTCCCCACAACAAGAAGACAAGGCTAAGGCTGAGAATAAACCTTTGGAAGAGGCAAAGAACTCCAATTCTAAAAAATTTTTTGTTGTAATTTCTAATTCTTCATCTGATAGAGATTTCTGTGAACTAATAGAAGACACCAAAGACAAGAAAAATTTTAAGACTCTAGAAATCGCTGTGGACCACGGACAATGACAACAAAAGTCTCCAGAAACAACCCAATCCATCCTATAAACATAAAAAAGGATGTATACCCAGCTGCAGTGGTGGGGCCCATAGTGTCCATAGATCAATCAGCCTCTCGCGTAACTGAGGTACATCTCAAGATCTTCCAAATACATATTTGTTACCTCTGACAATGTTAAGCCAGTATTCACTATTTTTGCTCAATTCACTTCACAGAAAGCATGATAATTATTTCTCAAATACAGGTATCACTCTTTCTAATGGACTAGCTGTTCAGACACACAAAATATCGACTTAACCCTTAAAATCAGGCAGGTTGTAAGCTCTCTGTGGCAAATCATATCCATTTAGTTCTCATCCTATTAAGTAGACAATGATGTGTTTTTGAGTGTCCTTTTTGTCTTACATCGATTTTTGGAGTACCATGAAATTCAACCAACTCTTTAGGAGGAATCATTTATGAATAACTAAACTCTCAATGTAGATACAGTTTGAAATTTGCAAAACAATCAGGAGCATGTCTTCACTCTGCCTGTCTAAAAGAGCCCAGGAGAGCCCAGCCACATCTCAACTTCTGGATATCTCAGGTTCCCTGTGGGCTTGCTGAGTATTCTTTTCTATGTTCACTTGTATTCATTGTATTAATGAAAGGCATGACCTAATAGCAAATAATTTTGTTTCCTTACAAACGCAGCACAGAGCTTTTTGGCACTCCTGCATTGGACCTTGCAGGAAAGGATTGTCCAATGCGGCAACTCAAGAATAGAAATAGAAGTCTATGATTTGAAAATAAACAGATTCTTTCCAGATACAAATACTGAACAAGAGTTATGGAAAGTTCATTTTAAGTTTAAAACTGAAAGGATATTTCATTAATATAATAAGTTTCATTAACTTTGTTTATACAGCTCAGGCTTCCACATCAACTGCAGTTCAGTTGCTCCAGGCAATTGAACATATCTATCCTAGGTAGACTATGACACATGATTAATGATATACACTTGATTGTGCAGATATTTTGGATGTTCAGAAGTTTGTGACTCAGAGGAATATCTTATACTAGTGTGCTACAAAAGCAGTCAGCTCCATAGCCCCGTATTCACTGAGAGACCAGCCATTCATTACTTTGGAATTAATTTATATATAAATGTTATCCTTTGGAGTGGTCTTTCAGACAGGTTATTTTATATGTTACCCAACCCTACTGTAGGAACTTGTGGTCAGGATCCCCAACTAAATTTTCTCGGCTTCTATTAAACTGTCTACTTATGCAAAACTCAACTATAGCTTACTAATTATCTTAGCTCTCCTTGGACCTGTATGGTGTGTTTTTTGTTTATTTGTTTGGGTATTTTTCTTTGTTTTCTGCATTTAAAAGCTCCTTACTCTCATTTCTTTGGCCTACACTTAAGTTAAAGTTAGTTGCATTAAAGCCTTTTAATTTTTTATAAAAGGTATACTTTGATTTTCATTATTGACATATAAATAACTGCAGGAGAGAGAACAAGAAAGATGTGTGTATGAGTTTCCCAGCATGTTGAGATGCTTCACAGAGTACCATATGATCCTCCACAACTTAGACAAGGATAAGAGATCCAGGAATATCGGCCACCAGAGCAGGTACAGTAAAATCCGGAGTTTAAGTTGTCAATAAGTTTATGTATGGTACACCTGTATTTTTTTACACTAACCGTGTTGGTTTTGTGCACATTGTGATTGTTATCGATAACCTGGAGAGAGGGCCCTTTAATTTTTATGCAAATTACCATTCTGAGAATCCACAACGTCAGACGTACAGGTAAGAGACATATGGACTGTAGAGAAGCGTGGAGGCCACTGCTCTTAAAAAAGTTCCTTCCTGTATAATATGTATCTCAGCATCTATTGATAAAATGGAAGATAATCCACAAAGAAGTCTTTGATAAAACATTCTGAAATGTGGAGATTTCACATCTAAACCTTGAAGTCATTGGTTTTATTCCTCAAATTTAGACTCTTTGCACAGGGTGTTAGTAGGGAAATGACTATTTACCATAACTCACTCCTTAGTTTCATGTCCACTATGCAAATTCTCTGACTAGATGCATTGGACATGAAACAAGGGAAGTAGATATGAGCTGTTGTTTTCAAGCTCTGAGCACACAGTTAACATATAAACCTGTATGAGCTTTTACATGTAACATGGAGAACACTACATGAACCATCATTTTTTAACCTGTACAACTTCCCCAGACCTCTTACAGACTTTGAGATGATCCTGTTGATTGTATTACTCCACTTTTGCCTCACCCATCAGCAAGGTCGCATCAAGAAATGAGAGTGCCATATCAGCCATTGACAGTGCCTCATCACCCATTGGCAACAGTAGGTTACCCACCAGTGACAGCACAGTACTCATCCACATGGCCACAGTATCCACCAATTAGGTCACATGTAGGTGCATTTCAATCACCTGAAAGTTGTAAATCAAAATTACCTAAACTGGGGGACTGAAGAAACTGCTTCAGCTTGGGAAAAAATGCCATGGTCCACATTTCATAGTATCATGGTTTAGAATAGGTCAACTTCTGGCTATACAAACATCAATATAATAGAATTAACGTGCTCTCTACATTTTTCTCTAGGATCTGGTAGTCTTCTACATAAGTTAAACACCCTTGCAACAAGCTATGTATTTGATATGCTGGGAAAAATCTTTATAAATTTGAAAGAAGTTACACATCTGATAGTAAAACTCACTGCTGAAGAAAACCATTGGGTTTTACTGCAGTAGTAACAACTAAAAATATCCTTGTACATTTAAACTCCATAATTGTTTCTTAAAAAGAGTTTGACTTCCAATCTTCCTCAGCCACACCTCCCTTTAGGGGCAAGCTCAAGAATGAGTCCTGATTCCTTAATGAGATTATACATTTTGGAATACTGCAAGACAATCTATAACCCAATGGGTATGTCTTTTCACATTGAAATAACCCCTATTTTTCTTTTTCTGAGTTAGTTTGCTTTTAATATAGCTATAAACTTGACTTACATTAGACAGAGCAGAAAGGTTTTGTTGACAACATTTACAGGTCATACCTGCAGAATGAAAACAAAACAGAATAAAAGTAATGAAGCTGATTTATGCATTCGTGTCAAGTTACAGCTAGCCCTATAAGGAACAGAAACATTCAATATGGCAAAATAGCAACACATCAAGCATAATTTCTTTTAAAATTTTTAGAAATTATAGATAGATAAATGAGTAATATTTTCATATTAAAGGCTTAAGCATGACAACCATCACTGTCACCAGAAATTCAGTCCCTATATCTCATACTGAGATAAACATGGGTTAATGATCTAAAGGACTCATTAGCTATGTAATCTCCTATAGTAGCCTTTTTTGTGCCCATTACCAAGACAATGAGAACAATGAATTTGACTCTAAGGGTCAGAATTGTCACAAAGCTGATCTGGTAGTCCATGAAATTAGCATCGGTTTCAGATCATCATTGAGAAAGTGATTAGGAATAGCAAAGGATTCAACCTGAGCCAATATGATTCTGAAATGGCTCATTCCTTTCTACTCACTTAGATATGTGCTGAAACCCAACTCCTCCTGCATTTATTTTTTTATTCACCCAATTTGGTTCCACTGAATGGGTCCTGAATCACTGGATTAAAGAGTGGAAAAAGTTCTACAATAGAAATCTATATGAATTCCCTCTTGCTTGTCTTCCGAGTCTTCCAAGAGGGAGATGAATCATTTACTTCCAAGGGGAAAGGTGAGTTTTAGGTAGGCTTGATTTCAGAAATATTTTGTAGTGGACGTAAAGAAAGACATGCTGCAGTGTTAAAGAACGTTTTGGATTCTCAGGACTGTCATTAAACAAAGAGGCATCTGGAAAGAGGAATCCTTCAGGAATCCTACCTTCCAAGTTTTCTCATTTTCTCCCTTTCTCTGTCTCTGTGTTTCTCTCTCTATCTGTCTCTCAATTCATCTCTCTCTCTCTCTCTCTCTCTCTCTCTCTCTCTCTCTCTCTCTCCTTCTCTCTTTCCCTGTGTGCTAGTACCTTGTAAAATAAGGATGTGATTATGCTTGCAAGTGACTCACTTGCTTAAAAAATATGGAAACCCCTATCAACACAAATTATTTCAGTTTAATACACTTCCTCCTTCTTTTTTCTTTTCAGCATGCCTCTTATGGTTACCTGAGCGAAAACAGGCAACACCCTTGGCAGCTGGTCAAGAAAATCCTGCATATTTTCTGATTCCACAGAGCATTGTAAATCTTCAACCATAAGAGGAAAATTAAGCAGAAGATGGAACTCTATGATCTAAGTGGAAAAGGGACATAAAGTGTCCCCTCATTGGAGAGGGAGAGTTGGTTATTTTCTTTTTTCAAAATTTAGTTTGTAGTTAATTTTAAAGCATAAGAAATCCATTCAAAATATGCTTCAAAGGCAAACTGTTCCATCCACAATAGTGTAACATTTCCAGTATTCCTTTCTATTTAGTTGCCTCACACTACTTCAAGTATTCGTTACATCCCTGTGAATATGCTAGGACAAACTGCCACCAATGGGTAGAATTGTTGTGTGCTAATTTTTTAAATGGCAAAACATGAAAAGCCAGAGAATTTTGCAATGCAGAAAATATTAATCCGTCATGGGCTTTCTCTTACATGTCAGGCCTTAATCATGATTTATTCATATATTTCTCTGTGACCCTATGCCATTTTGAAACCTATGTTTCAGGGATCCAATGTGTGAAGTAAGATCTGATAAAAGAGGGCATGATTTAAATTAGTAAACACTCTACTGTACTATAAGTTTCATGTGTGTGAGGCTGACTATGAGATCCTAGGAATATTATTCACAGGGCACACCCACCCTTATGTCCTGATGAAGAACCTATGATCTACAGAGGAACAATTAATGCAGTATCTGTTCTTGCCCATTAGCTTGTTGCTATACTTTCAGAGTACAGTGCCTGCTACCATCCTGTCTTGCTATGAAAAGAAGCTCCCATTCCCACCTACAGACACTTGGTTGGTTGTATTGTCTTTGTTGCTGTGTTATCCTCATCTTACTTTAAAAGACAGTGTCTACCACACTACCTGGAGCTCTCTATTAGGCTATACAGGCAGAGCAGTATTTTGGAGATTATCTCCCCAGAATTTTGGCCACATCAATAAATTTTTTGTTGGTTTTCTACCAAGAAAAATATTTCCTCAGGTTAAGAAGAAGGGTAGGAATGGGAGGCTGCAGAGGCTTGAATGTCTCCAGAAGAAACCAATCCATGTCTTTTGGAAAGGGATTTAATTTTTATTGGAAGAACACAAAGGAAAGAACCAAGATTATTCTGGTATCATGAAGGTCATATGTTTTCTACCACAGTGAGAAAAAGAAGTGTTGTCATGCACTTAAACTCATTGGAAGACTTAGCCTCTAACACAATGTATTTTTCAAAAAAAGACATAAGATGTTGAGGCCAAAATAAGTATGGTGGATCTATGTGTGGTTTTGATAACTGCTCAACCACCTTGGTTCTAGTTGGACACTGGAGTTCACTCTAATTTCTTTGTAAACATTCAAAGTTCTTAGAGTAATAGCCTATGTTCTGTTTTTTTTAATTTATTCTTGTTACATCTCAATGTTTATCCCATCCCTTGTATCCTCCCATTCTTCCCTCCCTCCCATTTTCCCATTTTTCCCCTCCCCTATGACTGTTCCTGAGGGGGATTACCTCCCCCTATATATGCTAATAGGGTATCAAGTCTCTTCTTGGTAACCTGCTGTCCTTCCTCTGAGTGCCACCAGGTCACCCCCTCCAGGGGACATGGTCCAATGTAAGGCACCAGGGTACGTGAGAAAGTCATATCCCACTCTCCACTCAACTGTGGAGAATATTCTGACCATTGTCTAGATCTGGATAGGGCTTTAAAGTTTATTGCACGTATTGTCCTTGGCTGGTGCCTTAGTTTGAGCAGGATCCCTGGGCCCAAATCAGCCTATCATAATGTTCTACTTATAGGTTTCTAGGACCTTCTGGATCCTTCTACTTTTCTATTCTCCCTTGCTTCTCTCATTTAAAGACCCAATAGGATGTCCTCCCCTCTGTCTCAGTTTCCTAGTAAGTGAAGGCTTTCCTGAGACATGCCATTGGGCTTCTATACAGATATAAGTGAGTATATACCATTTGCGTCTTTCTGATTCTGGGTTAACCCACTCATTATAATCATTTGTAGCTCAGTCCATTTATCCACAAATTTCGGGAATTCCTTTTTTTTAATATCTGAGTAGTATTCCATAGTGTATATGTTCCACAGTTTCTTTATCCATTCTTCTACTGATGGACATTTAGCCTGTATACAAGTTCTGGCTATTATTAATAAGGCTGACATAAATATGGTTGAGCAAACTTTCTTGCTGTGTACAGGAGCATCTTCTGGGTATATTCCAAGGAGTGCAATAGCTGGGTCTTTAGGAAGCCCTATTCCCATTTTTCTGAGATAGCACCAGATAGATTTCCAAAGTGGCTGTACTAGTTTGCATTCCCACCAGCAATGAAGGAGTGTTCCTCTCTCCCCACATCCTCACCAGCATGTGGTGTTGCTTGAGTTTTTGATCTTAGCCATTCTGATGGGTATAAGATGGAATCTCAGAGTTGTTTTGATTTGCATTTCCCTCATGACTAAGGAGGTTAAGCATTTCTTTAATTGTTTCTCAGCCATTTGATATTCCTCTGTTAAGAATTATCTGTTTAGTTCCAAGCCCCATTTCTCAATTGGGTTATTTGATGTGGTGGTGTTTAATTTCTTGAGTTCTTTATATATTTTGGATATTAGACTTTTGTCAGATGTAGGGTTGGTGAAGGACTTTTCCTAGAGTGTAGCCTATCGCTTTCTTCTCTTGACAGTGTCTCCTGCCATACAGAAGCTTCTCAGCCTCATGAGGTCCCATTTATTAATAGTTGACATTAAGGCCTGGGCCGTTGGTGTTCTATTCAGGAAGTTGTCTCCTTTGCCAATATGTTCCAGGATCTTCCCCACTTTTTCTCCTAAATGACTTAGTGTCTCTTGTTTTATGTTGAGGTCTTTAATCCACTTGGATTTGAGTTCTGTGAAAGGTGACAAATATGGGTCCAGTTGCATCTTTTTACACATAGACCTCCAGTTAGACCAGCACCTTTTGTTGAAGATGCTATCCTTTTTCCATTGAATGGATTTGGCTTCTTTTTCAAAAATCAAGTGACCATATCTGTGTGGATCCATATCTGGCACTTCAATTCGATTCCACTGATCAACCATCCTGTTGCTGTGCCGGTACCATGCTGTTTTAATTACTATTGCTTTATAGTACAGTTTGAGGTCAGATATGGAGATTCCTCCGGTGCACCTTTTATTGTACAAGATTGTTTTAGCTATTCTGGGTTTTTTGTTTTTCCATGTGAAGTTCCGAATTGAACTTTCAATATCTTTAAAAAATTGTGTAGGTAGTTTGAAAGGGATTGCATTGAATCTCTAGATGCTTTTGGTAGCATGGCCATTTTTACTATGTTAATTCTCCCATTCCATGAGCAAGGAAGATCATTCCATTTCTTAGGTCATCTTCAATCTCTTTATTCAGAGTTTTGAAATTTTTTCAAACAGGTCCTTCACTTGCTAAGTTAGAGTAACTCCTATATATTTTATATTGCTTGTGGCTAATGTGAAGGGTGTGAGTTTCCTAATTTCTTCCTGTGCAAGCTTCTCATTTATGTATAGGAATACTACAGAATTTTTGAGTTAATTTTGTATCCAGCTAATTTTCTGAAGGTGTTTATCAGCTGTAGGAGTTCTCTGGTGGAATTTTGAGGGTCATTTATGTACACTATCATATCAACTGCAAATAGGGATAGTTTGACTTCCTCCTTCCCCATATAGATACCCTTGATCTCCTTTTGTTGTCTTATTGCTCTGGCTAGAACTTCGAGTACTATATTGAAGAAATATGGAGAGAGTGGGCAGCCTTGCCTTGTTCCCGATTTTACAGGCGTTTCCTTGAGTATCTCACCATTTACTTTGGTTCTGGCTATTGGCTTGCTGTATATAGCCTTTATTATGTTGAGGAAAGTGCCTTGTATCCACGATCTCTCTAAAACTTTAAACATGAATGGGTGTTGGATTTTATCAAATGCTTTTTCTGCATCTAAAGAGATGATCATATGGTTTCTTATCTTCAGTTTGTTTATATGTTGGAATACATTGATGGATTTCCATATATTAAACCATCCCTGCATGCCTGGAATGAAGTCTAGTTGGTCGTGATGAATGATATCTTTGATGTGGTCTTGTATTCATTTTGCAAGTATTTAATTTACTATTTTTGCATCTATGTTCATAAGAGAAATTGGTCTGAAATTCTCTTTATTTGTTGAGTCTTTGTGAGGTTTATGTATCAGTGAGACTAAGGCTTCATAGAATGAATTTGTTAATTTTTCATCCATTTATATCTTTTGGAGTAGCTTGAATAGTATCGGTATTAGTTCACCCTTGAAGGTCTGGTAGAATTCTGCACTGAAAACATCTGGCCCTGGGCTTTTTTTTTTTTTTTTGGTTGGAAGACCATCAACGATTGCTTCTATTTCTGTAGGGGAAATGGGACTATTTAGCTTGTTTATCTGTTCTTCACTCAACTACGGCAAATGAAATTGATCAAGAAAATCATCCATTTCCCTTAGATTTCGAATTTTTTGGCGTATACGAATTTAGGTAGGAACTTATGATTTTTGTAATTCTTCAGTGTCTGTTTTTATGTCTCCCTTTTCATTTCTGATTTTGTTGAATACAATACTTTCTCTCTGCCTTTTAGTTAGTTTGGCTAACGGTCTGTCTATCTTGTTGATTTTCTCAAAGAACCAGCTCTTGGTTTTGTTGATTCTTTGGACTGTTTTCTTAGTTTCTAACTTGTTAATTTCAGCCCTGAGTTTGATTATTTCCAGGCGTCTACTCCTCTTGGGTGTTTCTGCTTCTTTTTTTTCTAGGGCTTCCAGTTGTTTTGTTAGGATGCTTATGTGCGTTGTTTCCAATTTCTTTATGAAGGCACTTAGTGCTATGAATTTTCCTCTTAGCACTGCTTTCAAAGTACCCCACAAATTTGGGTATGCTGTTCCTTCATTTTCATTGAATTTCAGAAACTCCTTGATTTCTTTCTTTATTTCTTCCCTGACCCAGGTGTCATTTAGCAGAGAGTTGTTTAGTTTCCAGGTACATGTAGGCTTTTTGTTATTTCTGTGGTAGTTGAATTGCAGCCTAAGGTCATGGAGATCTGATAGGATACAAAGTATTATTTCAATCCTCTTGTATCTATTGAGGCTTGCTTTGTGACCTTCGATGTGATCAATTTTGGAGAAGGTTCCATGGGGTGCAGAGGAGAAGGTAAATTCTTTCTTGTTTGGGTGAAAGTTTCTATAGATATATGTTAGATCCATTTGACCTATGGCATTGGTTAATGATGTTATTTCTTGGCTTAGTTTCTGTTTCAATGACTTATCCTTCAGTGACAGTGGGGTGTTGAAGTCTCCCACTATTATTGTGTGGGGATTGATGTGTGGTTTAATCTTTTTAAGGAGATCTTTTACAAATGTGGGTGCCATTGTATTGGGAGCATAGATGTTCAGAATTGTGATGTCATCTTGGTTGACTTTACCTTTGATGCATATCCAGTGCCCTTCCTCATCCCTTTTGATTAATTTTGGTCGAAAGTCTATTTTGTTTGATACTAAAATGGCTATTCCTGCTTGCTTATTGTGACCATTTGCTTAGAATATTTTTTCCAACCTTTTACCCTGAGGTAATGCCTATCATTATGGGTGAAATATGTTTCTTGAATGCAGAAGAATGTTGGATCTTGTTTATTCACCCATTCAGTTAGTCTGTGTCTTTTTATTGGAGAATTGAGATCATTGATGTTGAGAGATATTAATGACCAGTGACTGTTAAGAGTCTTAATTTTGATGTTGTTTCCAGTCGAGGGTTTGTGTAATTGTGTTTTTGCCATGGGATAGTTACCTATTTCCTGAGTAGTTTTGGTTGTAGCTTGACCTTTTGGGATGGAGTTTTTTTTTTGTACTACCTTCTGTAAAGCTGGGTTTGTGGATAGGGCCTGTTTGAGTTTGTTTTTGTCATGGAATATTTTGTTTTCTCCATCAATGGTTATTGATAGTTTTTTTGGATAAAGTAGTCTGCCCTGGCGTCTGTGGTCTCTTCGGGTTTGCAGTATCTCTGTCCAGGCCCTTCTGGCTTTTATGGTCTCTGCTAAGAAGTCGGGTGTAATAATGATATGTTTGCCATTAAATGTTATTTGGCCCTTTTCCCTTGCAGCTTTTAATGTTTTTTCTTTCTTCTGTATGTTTTGTGTTTTGATTATTTTTTGACGGGTAGTTTTTCTTTTCTGGTCAATTCTATTTCGTGTTCTGTAGGTCTCTTGTATGTTTATAGGCATCTCTTTCTTTAAATTGGGGAAATTTTCTTCTATAATTTTGTTGAGAATAGTTTCTGGTCCTTGGAGTCTGATATTTTCTCTTTCTTGAATGCCTATTATCCTCAAATTTCTTCTTTTCATGGTGTCGTTAATCTCTTGGGTGTTTTGTGTTAGGAGTTTTCCAGATTTGACGTTTTCTTTAATGGTGGCTTCAAGATCTGTGATTGTATCTTTTAGACCTGAGATTCATTCTTCCATCTCTTGGATTTTGTTAGAAAAGCTCACCACTGTGTCGCTCATCTTCTTCTCTGAGGTCTCACGTTCTCGTTTTTCTTCTGTCTGTGTGTTTATCTTTGAATCCATTTTCATTTTCAGATCTTGAACTGATTTTTTTATTTCTTTCATCTGATTGTTTGTATATTCCTGAGTTTCTTCCATTGCCTCTTTGTAGGTCTTCATTGCTTGAACTGTTTTATTTATTTCTTTCATCTGGTTATTGGAATTTTCCTGCAATTTTTCAAGTTCCACTCTATGTGCTTCTTTTATTTCTCTCACCTTTTTGTCTGCGTCTTCCTGCATTTGATTATGAATTTTATTTTTTTCCTCCATTACCATCCTCATTACTAAGGATTTGAGGTCATTTTCTTGTATTTCCGTTGTATTTGAGTTCTCTGAGTTGTATTTTTATGATAGCTGGAAACTGGAGATGCCATGTAGTTTTGGGGTTTTTTGTGCATGCTTTTTTGCTATCCTTTAGACATCTTGCCGTCTTTGTTTTTGTTGGGTAGCTTCCAGAGTTGGATGGAGGTTGTCTGATGATAGATTCACTTGTTTTCTTTCGATTTCCCTAGGCTGGTAGTTCTAATGCTTCCCTGGCATGGATGTTAGTTGGTTAGCCCTTTTGTTTTGTACTCTCACAGCCAGTGATCCTCAGCTCCCCTGTTCTGTGGGTCTTGCAATCGTTCTGGGTCTCTGAATGTTCGTTGGGTCAGGCCAAGGTATCCACAGCCTTCTTTGTCCCCTGCCAGGTCCAGCCAGGAACACTGGGACCGAACCACGCACCAAAGTCAGCTAGATTCTCACGGCCTGGACAGTCTGCCGAGCTCAGCTAGGGATTCTGGGCCCAAAATGCACACAACGTTCAGCCAGAATGTTTGGGCTAGGAATGCGCACCAAGCTCAGCTGGAGCTTTTGGCCCAAAGTGTGTGCTGTGGTAAGTTATTGAATCATGTCCCAAACTATCTGCCATGCTCAGCCAGGAATTCTGGATTCAAACCGCACACTTTGTCCAACCAGAGTCTTAGATCTGTTGGAACTGAGCGCTTCGCCCAGCCTGCGTCATAGCCAAAGAACTTCAGCTGCGCCAAGCTAGGGTCTTCGGTGGAGCTGAGCACTCCTCCCAGCCTGTGACACAGCAGGCGAACTGCGGCTGCGATGAGCTAGTGCCTCCATTGGAACTGAGAGCTCTGCCCAGCCTGTGTCACAGCAGGAGAACTGCGGCTGCGCTGAGCTAGCGCCGGTGGTGGAACTGAGAGCTCTGCCCAGCCTGCGTCACAGCAAGGGAACTGTGAACTGTGGCTGCACTGAGTTAGCACCGCTGGTGGGGGAACTGAGCACTCGGCTCAGCCTGCGTCACAGCAGGAGAACTGCGGCTGCGCTAAATCAGCACTGCTGGTGGAACCAAGCACTCCGCCCAGACTGCGTCACCACAGGGGAACAGCCACTGAACTGAAGTGGTGACTAGGGTGGAACTGAGTGCTCCGCCCACCCTGCAACACAGCAGGGGAGCTGTGGCTGTGCTGAGTTAGTGCCTTGGGCAGAATTGCTTGCTGGACTTAGACAGAACCCCAGACTCTGGGGACAAACTGTCCGCCGATTCCAGTCTGGGTCCCAAGGCACCATGAGACTCAAATCCTGCCCAAAATCCCCTCTCTTGCAGTAACTCCCACCGGCCACCACTCCAATCTCCTCCACTGGAAGGCTATGAGCTGCAAACCTCAGCCACCGCCGCTGCTGATGCTGGTGCCACTGCTTCTGCTGCCTCTGCCGCTGCTGCTCCAATCTGAAAAAATCTGCACTCCTCCCGTGTGCAGGGGCACGCAGGTTCTCTGCACCCTGGTCCCTCTGAACTGTGGAGCACTCCCACTGCTGTGGTGTGAGGACCTGGGTGTTCCTGGCTCAGAAATCTGTGCAATTGCCTGAGTTGTTCACTGGAGCCTCCAAACACGGTCCACACTGCTCCTCTCCATCTTGGATCCAAAACAGTTTATGCTTTATCTATACTTGTTTCTTTGGAGTGACTTCCAGCTGGTGTCCCAGTTCCAGAAGATTCATTCTCTGTGTGATTCAGATTACTGGTGCTACAAAAACAAATCTTTCTCCTGGCAGAAGACATCTCAGTAAGGCGGTTTATTCACTGGAGCTCCCCAAGAAAGAAACTGGTGCTATTTAAGGCCTTTTATTGGATGTACAACTTCCGGTATACATTCCACGGGACAGGTCCTTAGGGGTCTCTCTGGCCTGTGTGCTGGTCTAGCTGGTCAGCTGCTCCTCATGCGCTCAATCCCAGGCTGAACTTGTTGTTCTCTCCTCCCCTACTGCCTGTACAATTTTCTTTATCAGTTTCACTAACCATAAATGAATGAAGAACTGAAAAACATGCTAATTAGTCCCAAATCTCCTACAGAAATAGAAGCAATCATTGATAGTCTCCCAACCAAAAAAAGCCCAGGGCCAGATGGTTTCAGTGCAGAATTCTACCAGACCTTCAAGGGGTCATTAATACCAATACTGTTTAAGCTACTCCAAAAGATAGAAATGGATGGAAAATACCAATTTTATTCTGTGAATCCATAGCCACATTGATACCTAAACCTCATAAAGACTCAACAGGAAAGTAAATTTCAGACCAGTTTCTCTTATGAACATTGATGCAAAAATACTAAATAAAATACTTGCAAAACGAATGAAAGAAAACATCAAAGATATCATTCATCATGACCAAGAAGGCTTCATTCCAGGCATGCAGGGATGGCTTAATATATGGAAATATATCAATGTAATCCACCATATAAACAAACTGAAAATAAAATACCACATGATCATCTCTTTAGATGCAGAGAAAGCAGTTGATAAAATCCAACACCCATTCATGTTTAAAGTTTTAGAGAGATAGGGAATATGAGGCACTTTCCTCAACATAATAAAGTCTATATACAGCAAGCCAAGAGCCAAAATCAAAGTAAATGGTGAGATACTGAAGGAATTTTCACTAAAATAGGGAATAAGGCAAGGCTGCCGACTCTCTCCATATCTCTTCAATATAGTACTCAAGGTTCTAGCCAGAGCAATAAGACAACAAAAGGAGTCAAGGGTATCCAAATTGGAAAGGAGGAAGTCAACCTATCCCTCTTTGCAGAGGATATGATAGTGTATATAAGTGACCCTCAAAATTCCACCATAGAACTCCTACAGCTGATAAACACCTTCAGCAAATTAGCTGGATACCAAATTATCTCAGAAAAATCTGTAGCCTTCCTATACACAAATCACAATCTTTCAGAGCAAGAAATTAGGAAAACCACACCCTTCACATTAGCCACAAGGAATATAAAATATCTAGGAGTTGCTCTAACTTAGCAAGTGAAGGAATTGTTTGAAAAAAATTTCAAAACTCTGAAGAAAGAAATTGAAGATTACCTGAGAAGATGGAATGATCTTCCTTGCTCATGGAATGGGAGAATTAACATAGTAAAAATGACCATCCTACCAAAAGCAATCTACAGATTCAATGCAATCCCTATCAAAATACCTACACAATTTTTAAAGACATTGAAAGTTCAATTCTCAATTTTATATGGAAAAACAAAAAACCCAGAATAGCTATAACAATCATATACAATAAAAGGTGCTCCGGAGGAATCTCCATACCTGATCTCAAACGGTACTATAAAGCAATAGTAATTAAAACAGCATGGTACTGGCACAGCAACAAGCTGGTTGATCAGTGGAATCGAATCGAAGACCAAGATATGAAGCCACACACATATGGTCACTTGATTTTTGACAAAGAAACCAAATCCACTCAAATGAAAAAGGATAGCATCTTCAACAAATGGTGCTGGTCTAACTGGAGGTCTATGTGTAAAAAAATGCAACTGGACCCATATTTGTCACCTTGTGTTGGGAGCCGAGAGACCCTGGCTGAGCTGAGAGACCCTGGTTGCGTTGAACTCCAGCTGACCCTTTTCAGCCAGCCTATACAGAAAGAACTTATCAACCGTCTTGCCTGGCGACGGACAAACCGCAAACGTCGTGCTTGGCCCCAGGAGAGGGAACTTGGCCCTGAGAAAAGGAACACTCAGTGTACCGTGGCTTTGTAGCCTTTTACAGGAGTCACGGTACATGAACATGGAAGATATCATCTGTGGGACTGAGTGTGTTCCTACCTGTGTCTCGTTCCTCTCACTCTAGGAGACAAGGGCATCTATGTGTGTCAGCGTGTGTTCTAGACTGTGTCAGTCCTTCATCTACATTTTGCTGACATGGTCATTTGTGAGTGAGGGAAGAACTGTTCATCTGGCTCTATCTCACTTGCCTGTAGGGCAGGAAAGAGCATCTGTGTGCCTGAGTTTGAGGACCTGTCTGTGACTCTATCAGCTGCCTCAAAAGGACAAAGGCATTTATGCATCTGAGTGTGTTTGCCCACCATTCCCTCTCACTTGGTTCTTGCATATGAGGACATCTGTGGACTTCAGTGTGTGTGACTGCCTGTATCTCTCTCACCTGCACCTTGGAGGAAAAGTCAGCTTTATGGCTTAGAGTGTATTCCTGCTTATGTGTCCCTGTTCCTTCACTCAACAGGACAAAGGCATCTATGGCCCCGAATGATTGTCTCACACTTTGGCTGTTTATCATCTATGTCAACGAGACAACAGCTTTCTTGGGCCTGAATGTGAGTGCCTGCCAGGGTGTCTCTCTCATATACTTTTATGAGACAGTTAAACCTAGGCATCTGAGTGCATGGCATGTGTCTTCCTGTGTCCCCATCTCCCATGACTCTAGAAGAGAATAGTATCTATGTGCCTGTGTGTATGTGTTCCTTACTGTGTTACTCACTGTTGTTTGAAATAACAAAGGTATCTTGATGCATTATTCGATGTACCTTTCTGTTTCTCTCTTTCTACTGTCTCTGGAACACTGAAGCATCAATTGAACTATGTGCCTCAGAGTGCATACCTCGATGTGTCTCTCTTCACTGCCCATATTTTTACAGGCCTATAAAGGGAGAGTGTGAGTGACTAGTAATGTGTTTCTCTTCTTCATTTAGGTGTAATGTGCATCGATGTGACTGAATGTTTAATCCAAGTAAAAATGGACATCTTCCAAAAATAAATTTATATATCAAGGAAATTCATATCAAAATACCTACACAATTATTTGAAGCTGATAGTTTTAATAATGATCTTTATAATTTAATATATAAAACATTTTGGATTAAGAATCTTGATAAATGTTTGATCCCACAAGAAGATAATGGATAGGCATCTCTAAATCTGTCTGTGTATAATATTTCATTATATATGAGCAAGCATAGTCCTTTCTATATGGAAATGAGGAGGTATAAAATTGAAGGTGAAAATGTCGGGACACTGTGGTGTATTTCATTTTTTTACCTCATGAGTCACAGCGAGATGTAACTCCTGAGCTCACTGGGTGGATGAACTGAACTTTCCTTCATGTTGAAAAGATAAACAAGTTCAAACAGATTCCACCACACCATCTCTCACAGGGTTATAATAAGTGGTTGTTAGCTTGAAGACACTTTAATGACTTTGTTTCTGGCGTGGAGAAACACATGAGAGTGCACAGTGCCACCTGCTTTCATTCTTGTAGCTAATGGCTACTTTGTTTAAGGGTGGAGAAGGAAGTCTAGGGCCTACGGCTTCCTTTTCATGCTCTCTAGTTTAAAGGGATTTGCAGCTGTTCAGGGAAGTGAAAGAGAACAGGAGAGTTTCTGGCAACTGCTCTGGTAGCAAAATATTTTTGTCATTTTATTTTGAGGCTGCATATCTGATTTACTAATGTAAATAATTTTTATTTCTTCTCAACTATTTTATGTTGTTGAAGACCAGATTGTTTAATGCTAAAAATAGCTGAATTGGTTGGGGATAAGAGGATTTTAAATCTAGAGAGATATATGTTGATAGAGATGAGATATGATAGGGAATAGATTTTAATTGACTATTTTACACTCAAGAAGATAGGAAAATGTTTTAGTCAAAGTTCTCAAATACAAATATAAAAAATATTTTTAATGTGACTTTTATATAATTACTAATTCTGTCATGGGTCATCTGGATGTATGTAGTTTATCGTATATATTTGTAATAATGTGAAGGTATGTGTAATAATAAATGGATTAAAATTTAATTTAAGATACTGTTACCTTTTAATTTGATTAACTCACTCACAGGGGTCTTAAAATTGTTAATTTTGTAATTATGATTGCACTATTATGAGTATCTATGAGGTGTATCTTTTAGTGTAGATTATTGTAATATCTTTTTAGCATTTTTTCATTCTATGGCGGTTTTTTTCATATTGCCTAAGAATGCAGGGGTACATGGATTTGCATCAGGAATACTGCATGATATTATATCAACAGCAGTCTCATTAATTCACCTCTAAATTGTATATATAATACTGTGATCAACTTAAATTACAAAAACAAAATTATTAGAAAAAAAATCTCACTCCTAAGATGGTGGTGTGGTTCAGTTGTGGACAAGTGTTTCTCTGCACAGAATTCTCTGCATCACAAAACTTAAAATGTTCTTATACTTATTTTCCATTTCTCCACTTTTTCCTCCATGTTCTACATTTATGGAAAGCACAGATTGAGTTCTTGAATCATTTTCTGTACCATTTATAAATTTATTTGGCCACTATATTTGTCACTCTTTTTATAAACATGGGCATACCCCTGCCGCCATCAGTAAATTATTGCAGATTCTAAGCCAAGATAGATAAAACTTTAAAGAAAGTGGCTTGATATAATTGCTCACTTATTTCTGTAAACCAAACTCTATCAATTAATTTTATCACCTCATCATTAATATTAAGGTGATTGAAAGACATCAAAGCATTATTTAATCTGACCCTGGTGGTCTTCAACGTTCCTCTTGTTTAATAAGCATTTATTTTTAGGCACAATTAGCTCTTTCAAGAACTGCCAGCCCTGTTTGTTCATTTGGTAAAGCAGTAATTCGTTTAACAGTATAAAATAAAAAAATATCTTTTTGTGGAACTCATATGCAGGGGTTTTGTTAGTCTCAATCTGGGCAGGTATTCATATAATTGCCCTTATTTCTAAGAAATGAATAATTACACAATCATACTTTTCATAACTTAGGCAGCTGTCCATCTAAAACCTCAATAGGTATTGATAGTATGATCTAAATTTTAAATTTTCCAGATTGTGCAAAATAATTCACATTAGTCTTTTATATTTCATACTCCTAATCTTAACTCCAGCATTTAAAGTCATGGCTTTATATAATGGACATGTAGGACACCGATTCATCATTTCTTTGGCATGTTGACATGCAATAGGGAATGTTTTCTTCAAACACTTGCCATTAATATGTTTTTTTTCATGATACTCAGAGACTTTGAGTATATTTACTATGAACTGCTTGGTCAATTTCCTCATTTCCTTTTGTCAATGCACCTGGTAAACTTTTATGAAATAAAATATGAGCAACTCACAAGGGATAGTTTATCTTCAGAAGATTTGTTATTCCACATACTATATAGTTATTTCATAGTTATCAGGAGTAAATACAAAGGTTTCAATATGCAGAATGACCATTCAGCATTCTGAGAGTCAGTGACTAGAGGTTTCAATTCAGGAAAATACAAAGTTACCATAAGGATTGCATATGTTTCTGAATTTTCAATGCATGCAATTTGATTACCTTAAAATTTTTATCAGGCTTATAACCAGCCATACACGAATTATTTGCTTCAGTATAAATGGTGAGTGGCACTGTATTGGTGTCCTCTTTACAAAACAAGAAGTGATCCAAACTTTTCTTTTTATAAACACTATACATTTGCTTTTTTAAAGATTTGTCATTTATGTCTCCCAAACAGTACTGCAAGCTACAATTAGGTAGAAAGACATAACCTCAGAATTAGTAGAGGCATACAATATCTGCCAGGTCTGTCCCTTACAGTTGACATAGTGTTTTTCTGCTCTTTGAAATCAATTCAGAAATTTTCTATGTGTGTCTTCACCTTTTTACTATTTTTTTTGCTAAGATAGTCCCATGATCCTGTCTTGCCTTTGCATTAGGAGTCCAGTCAGAGAATGTTTTTAAGGTAAAATAACCAGAATGAAACCAAGTTTAGGGTCAGTTGTTTCTACATAGTTCATTTGAAGTATTTGTTCTTCCAAAATTAGCTCATTTTCTGCTTCCTGTGTTGATATCTTGTACTGTTTAAATGTGCTTCCCCTTGTAATGTCTAAAATAAGTGTCTTAACTCATAGGTAGATAGTCCACTTGTAAGCAAAAATCAGTTAATATTCCCATTCATTTTTGAGTGTTATTTAGTGTTTTCGATTATTCTATACCCTTTCTGGTATAATTTCCTGTACAGAAAGCTTATAGCTTAAATAGGTAAGGGATAGTCCCCTCTGTATTTTTCTACAGCAATCTGTAATCCCTAACATGGTAGAATTCATTGTGTTTGTTTACACAGTTTTTTTAATAACTGAAATATCTTCCAAAAGAATATCATCCATATAATGAAAAATGACCGACTGAGGAAAATTTCTGAAATTTATTTCCTAAGCCATTACACAAAATTTTTGCTTATCGTGGGACAATTCAACATTCGCTGTGAATGTTCCTTCTAATGGAATCTTTTTTACAACTACAGTTCAGTGTTGGTACTGAAAAAGCAATCTTTTCCCTATCTTTCTCACTCAAAGTTTTCAAGAAAAATATCAATCTTTAAGTCTACTACTATTATAGTCTAACACTTAGTTAATAGAAAAGGTAACTTAATTACAGGCTGTATATGACCTAATGTTTGTTTTACATTATTCAATGCTCTCAAATCTGTTATCAACCCCCAACTGCATGACGTCTTTTTTACCAAAAGCACTGGAACATTTCAAGGACTGGCAAAATATTTTATATGACAAACCTCTAATTGCTCTTGTAGTAAATGATAAAGAGCATGCAATTATATTTTTTTGTTAATAGACAATCTGCTAGACACACAGGGATGTTTGAAACTCATTTTGGGACAAGGGTGTTGTCACAGGAGTGGCCCCTCTTATATATATAGACATTCAAAACCTCTCTGATTTTGAGAAGTGGACATAGCTTGCAAGAGCTACTGATTAATCATTTTAATATCCCTATTAGAAGCATGTCGAATTTAAACGTTACCTTCATCATTGTTTGTCTCTGTAATCACAGGAATATTAATCAGAATACCCCATTCTTGTAGGGGTTACGTTCCTCAAAAAATGTTGAGAATGGCAGCCACAAAGTTTCTCAGCTTCCCTGGCTGCCTTTCTGGTTCCACACACTTAAACCACTGTTTCATTTTTTTAATTTGCAATAATTTACCAATTACTGTAATATCTGTAATATTTTTTGACTGTCCAATTTTGGATTCGAATACTTGCTTGAAATAATAATCATAACACCACTGTTGTTGAACATACCTTGTAATTCAACACTTTTTACTTGTATTATTAATGTAGATCTCTGATCAATAACTATTGATTCCAGGAACACACGTTTCCCCCTACTTCCAAATGCAGCTGCTAATTCTACCAGAGTAGTTTTGTGCATAATGGAGCAAACATCATTGCAGAGTAAAACTCTCTCCTAAAGTAATTTACATCTCCTTTTAAATATGCCAGGTTTTTGTTTCCTCCTTACATTCCCTATACATAATAATGGGATGCACAAAAAGACCTTAGAAATCAATCAACTTCTTCCTAGAATGATTTTCACTCTCCCTGGAAGCAAAGGACCTTAAATACCATCATTGCATTCGTAACATTAAATCTGTGGTGGTAATATAATAAATATTGTTGAGATCATATTCAAGACTGTGCTGCCATCAATGACATGGATCAGATCAGTAACTTCTAATTCCATTTTTCCTGTGATTTCAATACTTCTGGACTGGACAGGCCTATCTTGCAGGTATTTTTCAAAGGGACTGGATCAAATGGGTCCCTTCTGCCATTTTCTCCCATTGAGATGTTATGATGCATATATCTTTTAATTTGACAATTCCTATTCCAATGTTTTCTTTTTTCACATATACTACAGTATCCTGGAAACAAGAAACCTAATAGCCATTATAGCTAGATGCTTCTTATCCTGTTAAGAGTACCATTACCACAAATTGAGTGCATTTGTTATTCTGAAGTCTGAAACCATTATCCTTACAATTTCTTTGTACATGACCAATTCTCCCCAAAATAAAGTACCAAGTGTTATAATATCTGTTATCTCATTCTAATGCATGTCCTACAATATATATTTAATGATCTGGAAACTTAATATTAACGAATTCTCTTACCCATTTATATAATTGAGCTTCTCTCCCCTTTAAGCATATAATTGCCCACAGTCATTCCATGTTAGCTTTCTCATATGTCATAATGAGTTTCAGTGCCTATATGTTCTCAATATGTGCTATTGCTCTATCTAGTACTATTCGAATTACTCGAAGAAATACTGTTCTTCCTGAGTCTATTGAAATACATTAGCAAAAAGAACAGTTGCCTTACAAGGTTCCACCACCATGTCTCAAGATCTAAGGCTGCAGTACGATATTGTTCGGTCATTGTATCATCAAATTTGAGTGATTGTCTTAAGTTGGCCTACCATCATTCACCATGCAATTGCTCTTTATTAATATTTATGTCCCTTCTATTTCCTTGTTCTCATCTCTCTGCCTCCTTTTGTCACTATGATAAGCATTGCAAATGTTGATCAGCTTGTAATAATGCTGATATCTAAATTTTCCTATCATGGGGAACAATCAAATTTATGTGGCCCAGTTACTCGGCCTCTGTTAACGTAAGTGAAATGTAATCCATACCGGATAATAGAATCCTTGAAAAGTTTTATATCTAGCATATCTATTGGAGCCATTTCATCATAAGCCCATCACCATTTTGAGACGACATGTGTTTTACAGTTATTGGGAATGATTATGGTGGATGTGTGACATTGGAGGGTTCTTTTATGGTTACATTTTTCTCTAAAGATCATTGTTTATAGCCTCCCCATCATTCAGTTTCTATCTGCATCCTTTGACATTCTGTTGTTCTGACCAACTGGTCCTTGGGACAGAGTAGAGCATCAATATGGCAAACGTACACTCTCAGTTACTGGCTTTTTCTCCTTTAAAAATGTCACATTTGGTTTTCCTATTGCTTAAACATGCAAGTTTAAATTTCTCTTTCTACTGCCAACCTTGCGATCATTTCCGGAACAATAGGAAAGAAATAAATAAAGATATCAAGGACTTCCTGTAAATCAATGAAAATGAAGAAATATCATACCAAAATTTGTGAAATACATTGAAAGCATTGCTAGGAGGAAAATTCATAGCACAGAGTGCCTTCAAAAAGAAATTGGCAACATTGCACATAAGCATCCTAACGACTCAACTTGAAGCACTAGAAAAAAAAGAAGCAGAAACACCCAAGAGGAGTAGATGTCTGGAAATAATCAAACTCAAGGCAAAATTTAACAAATTAGAAAGTAAGGAAACACTCCAAACAATTAACAAAACCAAGAGCTGGGTCTTTGATAAACAAACAAGATAGATGAACCATTAGCCAAACCAACTAATGTGCAGGGATACATTACCAAAATCAACAAAATCAGAAATGAAAAGGCAGACAGAACATCAGACACTGAAGAAATACAAAGAATCATAAGATCCTACTTCGAAGGCATATATGCCACAAAATTCGAAATTCTAAAGAAAATGGTGAATTTTCTTGATCAATTTCACTTCCAAAATTGAGTGAAGAAAGATAAACAAGCTGAATTGGTGCATTTTCGCTACAGAAATAGAAACAATCTTTGTTAGTCTCCCAACCAAATAAATCCCAAGGCCAGATGACTTTAGTGCAGAATTCTACCACAGCTTCAAGGGGGCATTAATAACAAAACTCTTTAAGTACTCCAAAAGATAGAAAAGTATGGAACATTACCAAATTCATTCTATGAAGCCATAGCCACATTGATACCTAAAGTACACAATGACTCAACAAAGAAAGAGAATTTCAGACCAATTTCTCTTATGAACAATGATGCAAAAAATTCAATAAAATACTTGCAAAACGAATATTAGAACATATAAAAGTTTTGATTCATCATGACCAGGTAGGCTTCATTCCAGGCATTCAGGGATGGTTTGATATATGGATATCCATCAATGTAATCCACCATAGAAACAAACTGAAAATAAAAAAACACATGATCATCGACTGAGTTGCAGAGAAAGCATTTGATAAAATCCAATACCCATTCATGTTTAAAGTTTTGGAGATATCAGGGGTAGAAGGCACTTTCCTCAACATAAAAAAGGTTATATACAGCAAGGCAATAGCCAAAACCAAATAAATGGTGAGATGCTCAAAGACATTCCTCAAAAATATGGAACAAAGCAAGGCTGCCCACTCTCTCCATACCTCTTAATATAGTACTCGAAGTTCTGGCCAGGGAAATAAGACCACAAAAGCAAATCAATGGAATCCAAGCGGAAAAGAAGAAGTCAAATTATCCCTATTTGCAGATGATATGATAGTCTACATAAGTGATCCTCAAGATTACACCAGAGAACTACTACAGCTGATAAACACCTTCAGCAAATTCGCTGGATATAAAATTAACGTACCAAAGTCTGTAGCCTTCCTATACACAAATGACAAGTTTGCAGAGCAAAGACTTAGGAAAACAACACCTTCAC
>NW_026131463.1:0-45051 GCF_903995435.1 Acomys russatus | reverse complement strand
GTGAAGGTGGTTATTAAGGGTCACCTTAAAGCAATTGCTTACATAGCTTAAGGGTGGTCCATTTTGCAGAGTTTCGAAAAAAAAAAAAACATGGGTACCATACATACAGTCTTATAGAGAGAACTTCAGGTGGGCTTTTGTATGAGATCTTAAAAGGATGAGTCCGGAGATTGTACATTAATTAGAGGTGATTTGCTGACTTGCAATGCATTCAACTGGAAACTGATGATCCTCAACATATTCTTCCTATAGAATACCACAATTATTTAGGAACTGTAAACATAGAAAGTTACAAATAGATCGTTCAGTCCTATGAGGCAGCAACTAATAGAAAAAATCTAATAGGGACAGTTAAATGAAATGTCTAATCAGAAGGGATAAATAGGTATCTTCAAGAAACCCTTTTAAAGGTTTTGCTTGTCTTTTACAATTTAAAAAGTGTGTGGCAAATGTTGACACATAATTGAAATATTGCAGTAATCTATATTCAAGTGTTACAATAACAGCCGTTAGTACTTCATGAAAATGAGTTAACGGAAGGTTGTAATAGTGAACAGTATTAGCCAAAGTTATTAAATTATTATTACCTCTCCTACAGAGGAGCAGAGGAAAGCAGAACATGAGTACTGAGTAAGATGTAGCTGAGAGAGCGGTTATTGGCTTTCCCAATGGCTGTGTCATTGTGCTTCAAAAACACCCCAAGAATCAGAGCTGTGAAGGCAGAGAAGCACAAAGCCATTAAGACCAGAGCCATGCCCAAGGGTTCTTCATAGCTCAGAAAGATCACAGCTTTGTGAATGCAGTGATCTTCTCTGTGTTGTCATATGGTCCTCTGGACACTTCACACACTGGGCCATGTATGAAAGGAAAAGGAACGATTTGTCATTGCCGCTTCAGCTTGATGGACACGATTTTCATAAGTCTGCAAATGACTGTGCAATACATACATTTTATTTTCCTGCATAATATAATAGAAAGACATTGCTGTACAGCAAGAGCTTATATTTATTAATTCTATGCGTCTCTGAGAACAAACCACCGAACCTCATTCGTTATTTAAACTGTGTTGGAGAACATTTACCATATTTTCATAAAACACGTATTTCTTACATTATTTGGAATGCTATCATGAGATGACTTATTCTTGTAAATTCATAAAATAAAAAATTAACACCAGAATAGCATGAGTGTTCTTTAAAAACCACCGACACCATTACTCATGCCCATAAGTTCATTGACTGTTTAATTAATGCGTCTTTAAGAGAGATGGAGGACCTGACACAGGTGCTGGGACAGAGGGGAGGAAATCTTATTGGGACTCTAAATGAGGAGAGAAATGGGAACAATAGTAAAATACAAGGATTGGAGTGTCCAGAAACCAAGAAGAACGTTATGATAGGCAGATTTGGGCCCAGGGGTTCCTGCTCAAACTAAGGCAACCAGCCAAATGACAAGAAGGCAGTCAACTTTAACTCCACTCAGATCTTGAAACTGGGCAGAACATTCCCACATTTTGAGGAGAGAGGGTTATACTTTCGCAGATCAACCAGTCTCAGAGTGGGAAGTCGGATGACATCGCCTGGCGTTACCTCATATTGACCAATGTCCCTGAAGGGGGAGGCCTGCGGCCTCAGAAAAATGATAGCAGGTTACCAAGAGAACTTGATACCCTATGAGCATACACAGGGGGGGAGGTCCCCCTAAGTCACAGTCATAGGGGATGGGAAGAGGGGAAAATGGGAGGGAGGGAAGAATGGGAGGATACAAGGGATGGTATAAAACCATTGAGATGTAACAAGAATAAATTAATTAAAAAAGAGTAGAGAGAGATGGAAAATGTCTTCTACTTACTTGGACAAGATCTGTGATAGCTTTTCTTTTTCCAATTGACCAAACTGAACATATTGATATAAAAGAAATAGTAATAGAAATTATAAGGTTAGGTGTTTGTGTGTGTCTGGTGTGGTGTGTGTGTGTGTGTGTGTGTGTGTGTGTGTGTGTGTGTGTGTGTGTTTATCTTGGTGTTTCCATATGAAAGAAACAGGTGAGCTCATAAATTTGGAAATGATTTGATTTATCTGGGGGAAGTAGGAATGTGAGTGTGAGAAGTAAAATTTAGATAAACGTAATATTAATGTTTGAAAATTGTAAAAATAAATACTATGTCCTTATTTATATTGTCACCCAGCAGTATAAAGAACTCTTCAATCTAGTTCATGAAAAGCCCTATTGAAGGTAGATACCTCTACAAACTGAGCACTAAAAAGCCCTTCATCTTGATCCCATCTTCATGGGAAACATCCTGCCATTCCTACTACCCTACTACCCTAAGTCCCAAACTGAGTTTGGAATTAGCCCAGATTTTTATTGTGTGTGTAGAACAAAATACCTCATTAAGAATATGCTTTTCCCAAATGCCATCCCCAGGAAACTTGATAACAATTGTGTCGTTTCGCTTGATATTTCAGAGACTTATGGTGTGCTTCCCGATTTAAAAATCTTTTTATGAAAAACAATAGATTTCTGCACAACTAAATTTGTTAATTTTGCTTGAAAAGTTGAAAGTTGGCTAACAATGAAGAGAATGTGTTCTGCTCTTCATTAAACCTGTGTTCACTTCCCAGAACTCATGTGAGGTGTTTAACAACTGCCTGCAACTATAACTACCAAGCATTACTAGTAGCCTCTCACCTGCATCTGCCCTTGAGAACATATACCCTGCCAGCTCACACATAACATTAATAAAGAAATAATAAAAAAAATTTGCAGTTATTGATGTAACTACCCCTAATCATTGTTATTTTTATGTTTAAGAACAATTTATTACAGTCTGTTAAAACTTTTGCAGTTTATTGGAATGCATAAATGTCAGAAGCCATTTTCTAGGAGTCGTTTGACTCCACTTGATGTATGGTTCCTAGGGATGAAGTACAGTCATCATTCTTAGTGGCAAAAGATTTAAATGTTGAGTCATCTCACTGTCCAGAAGTATGTTTTTAAAACGTCCATTTCATTGCAGAGTACAAAGGCAAAGGGTGAGAAAATCTATTCATTGGCCATTTGCATTTAGCCAAGCATAAACATATACTCATTTGATTAAAAGGGTTCTGTAGGTGACAATAAAACTTTAATATTTGTGACTAATTGTTTTCATTATAAACCACTCTTATTTATTATTTCATGAAATTATCAATTGGGTGCTGTATATAAAATATTTCATATAAGACCCCTTATATTTTGTAGATTGTGTGTCAACACTTACCCCTACTTTACTAGAAGCAAATGACATCAGACAATTGAAAATGGGCTTCTAGATATTATATGAATGCTGTCTCTTACGCATCAGTTTCTGATAATTTTATAGGTACTATTTTTTTACCTCTATGCTAATTTTTCCTAAGGATACAGATATGATTGCCCCACCACATTATCCAGTACAGACAATCTTTTGCCCTATGTGTTTTATGTGGTGCTATGAACATACATGGTGTGCATAGACATATGTAGGGAGACATACATATATTCAAAAAGAATATGTGCGTATTTGAAAGATTATGACTTTAAATGTTTCCTACATGTAGTTATAGAGATTAATCATGAGGAAACGTGCTGTGTAGAATTGCCCATATTGCAGTTTGATTATGAAAATTATTTCTTTGGTAAAATGTCATATGACATAAATTTTGAATGAATCAAAATGTATGTCTAGGCATAAGGTGTTGTTAATGTTTGTACTCCTATAAAGACTAATGGAGGAAATTGTATATTTTATTTTTGCAATTGCTTTTTAGACTCCTCAGCATTTTTTTTTGTGGTGGAGTGGTATCATTGTGAAGGCTTTACCACAGCAGCAAACATTCACTTGTTCCTTTAGAAAATTCACTTTCTGGGCAGTGGGATAAAAATAAAACAGCAAGCTGACATTCCCTCCTGCCTGAGTTGTCTGAATCCAGGACCACAATCAGGACTGCATACAGAGGGTAGCATCTGAGAAAGTAATATACATGCTAATATTAGGGGTTTTATCTACTTTCTGCCATAACTATATTGTATTAGCATGTGAATATACCAATAAGATTATTTCATACACAGAAACTGAGGGACCACATTTCACTTAGCACTTTGTATAATGCCAAACATATGAATCTATTTAAGCAAATGGATGAAAGGTTGAGATTATTGCCAAATCTTAGCAATCCAAGAAAAGAGAACTTTTAGTTTACTTTGTGCAAAGAGGACAGAAATTGTAACCTGGTTTTTCTAGTTAATTTTCATCATTCTGACAGAAAGTACAGTAAAAGGAGGGGATTAGGGGAATCTGAATTGAAGAATTCTTTCTAACAGACTAGCCTCTTTTCATATCTGTGAAGCATTTCATTAATTGGTATGCATTGTAGGCATGAGCAGTGTGCTATTGCAAATATTTTCCGTAGGCAAGTATGTATGAGAAATCAAACAGAGCAAGCCAGTAAGCAATGCTCATTCAAGGGTCTATGCTTTAGTTTCAGTCTGCAAATTCCTTCACTATCTTCCTTTGACTGTAATCCATGAGCCAAATTACTCATTTTGCCTCATTTTGCTCAAGGTCATTGCTTAATCACAACAATGATTTGACAAGATATGAGTAAAGCTAATCCGAAATAGGTGAGCTATCTACTCAAACCTCAGATAACAAATATATCCTTCAATAAATTAAGACTGAAAATATGACAAAGTCAATGTAAATATAGGTGAAAATACAGACCTGGTGTATTGCTAATGGCAAAGTGCTGAGATGATGTGTAGGAAGCTAAAATTTGAATTGTTTCCTGAAATGAGAAAACTTTACAGAGCCTGTGAGTACTTGGAGAGGCTGGCTAAAACTTAGTTTGTGTAAAGTTAAGTGAATGATTTCTTAAATTAAAAGAAGATTTTACTTGTATTACACTGAACCTGATGATGGGACTGCATATGCTTCATCAGAAATTTGATGATTCTTGTAAATTCACTTTGAATCCTTAATTCAGTATTAAGGTCTATATGAAAACCACACTGTTATTCATGCACTGTCTAATCTCATATTCTCCCCAGACACAACTCTTATTGTGTAAGAGAAAAGGGTCTCACTATGTAGCACTGGGATACTTCAACTCCCTAGGTAGAACACAGAATGTTTCCTTCTTTCTTTTTACATATAATTTTGTGGGGACCACAATTTAGCCATGCTTAATTGAGCCACATTAGAAATTCTGTGCTTAGGCTGCGGGCTGTGACCTTTGAGTTGTTGATCCTTACTCAAGGGGGTCTTAGTTCTAGGCTATCTTTGCATTATCTTTCTGGGCAATAAATAAGGAGGTCCTTACAGGGATCCACCCAGAGAAATAGGGAAGTTCTTACATGGAACTACCCAGAGGATTAAGAAAATTCATACAGTGAGCTATTCCCGTGATTGTATTCTAGCCTGGGGTTAGGGAAACTGGGATTAGAATAGATCCTCTTGACCTTGCTATATAAGTCTTACTCATTCGCATTAAAGAGAATCATGATCAGAAATTTCTGGACTTGACTCAATTTTCATGCATCTCTGTCCCCACTTTCAATCCCCACTCCCTCTTTCAGGTGAAACCTGGTTCGATTTGTCCCATAGTCAGGACATATAGTGCCCAAAGTGGGGGCTAGAAAACAGGGATTAAGTGATGGACATTGTGTAGAACGGGCCCTGTGAAAATCTAACTGGAACATTGCACCGAAGTTTCCAGCTTCGCAGAGAAGCAGCGAGGTGGAGAAAACAAACATTGGACAGAGAAATAGCAAAGATATATTCAGAGAGACATTGAAAAATAAATTTTAAATTCAAGGTAAAAGGGTAAATACTGAACAATTGGATGAGTTTTTAGTTTTAGTCAATGAAGTATGTCCATGGTTTCTTGAGGTAGAAGTGGTTAATTTATAAATGTGATAGAGTTGGAAAAAATTACAGGAAAACTATATTATGCTTTTAGACATATATATGTTGTCATTAGTTAAAGATAGTGTAGATCCTACCTATGCCATTTATTGTAAGGTTTTGAAACTGCTTCTTTTGTTTTGCCTATCAGTCTATTGTTTGCTTTATTATTGTCATGTCAAATTTTATGTCTATGTCTGTAAATTGTTTAGTGTTTAAATATTGTTTCATTTTCTATATTTTGAGAGAGGGCCAAGCTTTACTTGCTGGTCAATTTTCTAAACAAATAGTGCTCCCCAACGTGGTTTGCACAGCCCATGAGGTAATAAGAGTACTGCCTCTGTGTGCTGGCCAGCTGAAGGCCCACCCTCCTGGGGCATAGACATTGGCACAGTGGGCTGCCCTTGGGGAACAAGCCCAGGACTGGAGGCAGCATCGCCAAAATGTTTCACAGGCACTGCTCTTTCTCAACTCTTACAAAACAAGGATGTTACAAACACATGGCTGGTCGGATAAGTATGGTTTAAGGAATAGAGTATGTGCTTAAAACTTAATCCACACAGTGAAAACAGCAGCATGCTGAATGACAAGAACTTGGCTTCATTGCATGGTGTCAGGCAGTTCCTGGCCAAGAAAGCCACGTGAAGCTTCCCAGGCCAACAGGCAAATATCCAATTAACAGTAAAATGCAGTTACCAACCCTTATTGCACACAATGATGATGTGACCATGCTCAGATTCTCCATCAGTATCAATTGCTGGAGGAGAAGCTGCAAGCCAGATTGAACAGAGAATAATTTGGATGAGTGTACAGAGGGGAATGATGTAGTTAAGTTGTTCCTGACACCAGAATATACCCTCATCCGTCTTTGACAAGCTGTGACTTTGAAAGCCAGAATCACTATAATTTTTTTGGCCAACACAGTAGAAAATAGCCACAGTGAATACAATTCCAAATGTTATCTGTTGTAAAATGCAAGGGGCTGAGTTGGGATGGCCAATGAAGAGCAAGGAGCAAAGGAAACAGCACATGAGTGACATTAGTAATATATATCTGAGAGCGCGGTTATTGGCCTTCACAATGGCAGTGTAATTGTGTTTCAAAAATATCCCAAGAATCAGAGCTGTGAAGGCAGAGAAGCACAAGGCCAGTATGGACAGAGCCATCCCCAAGGGGTCTTCATAGCTCAGAAAGACCACAGCTTTGTGGATGCAGTGATTCTGCTCTGTGTTGGTATAATGGTCCTCTGGACACTTCACACACTGGTCCATGTCTGATTGAGAAAGGAAATATTTGTTAGTATAGCTTCAGCTGTTTATTTACAAGACATTTCAATATGTCTGTTGGGAAAGCCTTGCAATACCTGCATCTTACTGCTGATAATGTAATTGAACGATAGTGCTGTAACAAAAATGCTTCTATTTATTTATTCTATCTTCTTAGAGAAGAAAACCAACCAAATTTTGTCTATTTAACAGTGTTACTGACATCATTTTCAAGGTTATCAGAAACTAGATTTCTTTAATCATTCTGGATGCTATCTTGAAATGACTTAGTTTGGTAAATTCACAAAATCTAAAATGATTAACTACAGCATGATTGAGTCTTTTAAAACTTCCTTTCCCATGCACTCAGTGCCTCCTGCGTTCACTGATTGTTTAATTACTGCTTTCTTTATCAGAGAAGGAGACTGTCTTCTGCTTGGAGAAGAACCATGATAGCTTTTCTAGTTGCCAGCCCAAGCATAATGATATCTAACTAACAGTAAAAGAAATCATTAGGGTTGGGAGTGTGTATGTGTGTGTGTGTATGTGTGTGTATGTGTGTGTGTGTGTGTATTTATGTGACCAAAAATGGGTAACAGATGTGCTCATATATTTGATAATCATTTGGGAGAAGTAGGAATGTGAGTACGAGAAGTAAAGTTTCTCGGTATATAAACGTAATGTAAAGGTTTGAAAATTGAAAAAATTAAAAAAGAATTATTAATATGTCCTTGTTTAAGTTCTAATATAGCAATATAGACAAACAATTCCTGAGTCTTGATCATGAGAAGCACTAATTCTATCACTGAAGGTAGAAACCTCTCTACAGACTGATCACTACAAAGCCCTTCATCTTTATTTTACCTTCATGGGAAGCATTCAGCATCTTCTTGCTTCCCTAATTTCAATCCCTATGAGACCGAGACTCTGTGAATATACTCTGAGGTAAATTTATATATCAATAAACAGCATGGAAGAAATAAAAACAAAACCCAAAAGTGACCTCGATTTTTTTCGAGACAGGGTCTCTCTGTGTAGCCTTGGCTGTCCTGGACTCACTTTGTAAACCAGGCTGGCCTAGAATTTACAGTAATCCACTTGCCTCTGCCTCCGAAGTGCTGGCCAGTGACCCAGATTTTTTTGTGTGGAACAAACTACTTCACTCATAATATCCTCTCCTGAAATGGCAATGGGAGGAAATTTCATTGGAATTGTGATGATTCATTAGATAGTTGCACGGAGTTATAAGGTGCTTTCTGGGTTTTAAGTCTTTCATGTAGAACAATTTATTGATGGGCCATTACAACTAGTTATTTTGCCTGAAGTGTTGGAAGTTATCTGAACTATGAAGACAGTGTCCTGCTCTTGCCTGTTATCCTTCATCTGAGTGTAACCAGGCATCCCCATTAAGGAGACATGGTCAAATATGGGACACCAGAGTTTGTGTGATAGTCAGTCCCACTCTCCACTCAACTGTGATGAATGTTCTGTCCATTGGCTAGGTCTCGTTGGGGTTCCATGTTTACTGCACGTATTGGCCTTGGTTAGTGACAAACATTGAGAATAACCCCTGGTCCAAGATCTGCCCATCATAATGTTCTTCTTGTAGGCTTCTAGGACCTTCTGGATCCTTCTATTTCCCCATTCTCTTATACTTCTCTCACCTAGAGTCCCAATAGGATGTCTTCACATCTATTTCTATTTCCTGCTAAGTGAAGACTTTCAAGGGACATGCCCCTTGGGCTAGCATCCAATTATAAGTGAGGATATACATCTTTATTCATCAGGGAAATGCAAATCAAAACATCTCTGAGATTCTGCCTTAGACCCATAAGAATAGCTAAGATAAAAAATTCAAGTGACACCACATGGTGGTGAAGATGTGGAGAAAGAGGAACACTCCTTCATTGCTGATGGGAATGCAAACTTGTACAACCACTGTGTAAATCTATCTGGCGCTATCTGAGAAAATTGGGAATAGGACTTCCTCAAGTCCACTTCTTGGAATATACCCAGAAGATGCTCCAGCACATAACAAGGGCATATGCTCAACCATGTTCATCGCAGCCTTTTCATAATAGCCAGCATCTGGAAACAACTTAAGTGTCCCTCAGTAGAAGAATGGATAAAGAAACTGTGGTATATTTACACTATGGAATAATGGAATACTACTCAGCTATTAAAAACAAGGACGTCCCAAAATTTGTGGACAAATGGATGGAACTAGAAAAGATCAGACTCAGTGAGTTAACTCAGAAACAGAAAGACTCAAATAGTATATATTCACTTATAATTGGACATTTTCTCTTTTTTTAAAATATGTTTTCACAGTTCTTTTGGCATTTGGTAAGATTTTTTTATTTAAGTAATTTCTTCAGGATAAATCTCATTTTTTATCCCCTGACTTGTGTCTTACAATTTCCCATCCCTCCATCTTTCATCATATTCCCCTTCCCTAGGTCTGTGACAGAAGGGGAAATTGTCTCCCACTATAAGATCACAGCCTATCAGGTCTCTTCCTGGGAGCCTGCTTACTTTTCCTCTGAGCATTAACAGGTCTTACCCCCGAGGGGAAGTAGTCAAATAGGGGTCACCAGAGTTCATGTCTGAGTCAGTTCCTGCTATCCACACAATTGTGGAGAGTGTGCTGTCCATTGGCTAGATATGGAAGCGGGTTCGAGGTTTATTGCATGCATTGTCTTTGGTTAGTACAGGATTTTTAGCTGACCCGCCTGAGTCCAGATCTGCCAGCCTTAATTATTGAAAATAAGAAATATAACATAGGAGACAAGAAGTAGGTCCCTTATGTGACAGTTTACTTCATTTCACTAACTTATAAAAAAGCATAAATGGACCAACTAAACACAAGTGTTTACTTGTATGTAATGGAAATCAGTACAGTTCTTGAAACCCACCTGCCGACTTCCTGTGGCCCACTCTAGCATGTCTTCAGATAAATGGAGCTGTTGACCATGTGGAAAATATACGTTAAACTTTCCTATCTTCACCTTAAGTTCAAAATCATGTGGGAGATTCCAAATGTAGAAAATGTCATACTCTTTCTGAAGTTTTTCTTTCTGGTTCATGGTCACTTCGTCTCCAGTAGGAGTAGTAAAGTGGGTCTTTTTCATCAAGGAGTACATTTGAAAAACAAGCAGTATTATAGAATGTACATGCTCTTCCCAGATTGGAGAAAATGTATGATGATTTCATGTGAAGTGTAATTTTATTGAAGGTATCAGGTGGAGATTTTCAATGAACTCAAAACGATATATTAATTAGTCATAATTTTTGCAGAATTTTAGTTTACTTAAAGGAAACTAAAAAACACAAGAATAGATAAGCACTTACACATCAAACATACATGTACAACTCACAAACACACCACACACACACATGCATCTGCACACAGAGAGACCCACATCTATATAGAGATACACACATAATATATCCACATATTTATTTACACACACATCAACATACATGTCCAGACACACATATGAGCATACAGGCACACACAGACATATACACCCAAACAGACACACAAGTACAGAAATGTACCAAACACATACATAGATATACACATGCACAGACAAATACACTCAGGGAGACATAATGAGATACAAATATTCACACAGAGAGACATTGACACAAAAACACATTTGTGCTCACAATATCAAAGGAGAGACAGACAGAAACACACACATACACACACAGAGAGAACAAGAGATATACATATGTGCAATCCAATATACAGAAACACAGAACACACAGACACATGCACTGACAAATACAAACAGAAACATACACAAAAACAGAAACAAACATACACATGAGCATTGAAACACAGACAATTTATGGCCACTTCTACACACAGACAAATAGTCAGATGGACAGAAACAAATGCACACACAGACACACACACACACACACACAAGGAGACACATATTTGTGCACACACACATAAACACAGATATACACACAGATACACAGAAACACACTTAGAAACATAAATACAGTGAGAAACATATATTCAAAAAACGAGTGTGTGGGTAATAAACTGATTCACATAACTATTTCTGTGCAATTATAATAAGACTTTGAGGAAGGTGAAGAGAGACTACATTTGGGGAGAATCAATTGAGAAAACAATCCCCTGGACAGATTACCGCAAATTTCATAATTAATGAACATTCATCTCCTCATCATGGAGACCATTAATGAGAAAAGACTAATCATCTCTGCAATATTAGAACAAGTATGATCATATTCAGTTGCTCTGTTACAGAATCACCGATTTTCGCTGATAAATGGTGTCTTTTATTCCAATACCTATGTGTTAAAGATCTATACATAGCTCTAGATTTATTGTGTCAACATAAAAAACATGTAGAAACCTAGGTTTTGGGGAAACATTTCCTAGTTCACTCAGTTAATCATCTGAGAGGCTCTTAAAAACTATGACATTGATAAGATCATGTATAATCCAATAGAAGAAACCCTACCGTCGAGCAGATATGACCATGTTTTTTCTCATTGCCAATTGGCTGATTTTCTATCTGTTGAAAAAGCATCTTATGGGCCAAAACATATGCAGCATTGTATATGTCATAACTGCTATCACTGTAGGCCATGTCAACAGTCTGTGCCATTGGCCATTCCAAACAGGAATTGTTTGAGCAGTTCTTCATTGTCTTACAGTTAGATGCCGAGCCTTCACAGTTAAAGTTCATCCACTTCAGTCTTGCCAGATATTTATCTGAGTATTTGACAGGGCTCAATGTCTGGACAAAAATTTTAAAACCGGAAATTTTGCCATGTTGCTGTGCAAAAGCAAGATTCCCATGGAATGGGTCAAGTGTGAGGTCTCTCTTACTTGTAGGAACATCCCACTGTGAGGTGGTGATCCATGTTCTTTGTATACCTAGAGATTCCCACATTCTAAAGGCCACAGCAAGAGTACTGTTTGTGTCACCATAAAGGATAACAACATTTGTGGATGATGTCATGATTTGGTTTTAATACACTTCAGCTCTTGACATGTATACCTCCATGATTACTGGGATCATGTTCACAAAGGCAAAGCAGACTGTATCCTTTTACATCTCTCATTTCAAATATGAAAGAAATTGTGTACCCTGCTCATTGTCAGAGATGGCCAACCCTACCCAGTTGCAGTTTAAATAAAGTAAGAAGGCGATGAGGGCCATGGCAAGAGATGTATCCTCATGGGCCATCTGATAAATATAGGGAAATTGTACACGGTCATACAGGAGAGGATGAAAAGGCACATAAGTAAGATGAAGAACCTAGGACATAGGAAGTAGCATGAGGAAACATGCACTTTAAGATCTTGTAAACACATCTTATCAGTAAAAGCTCTAGAAATCCCCCTGACTGTTACTCTTCTCCTCTTATCCCATTTCATCACAAAGAAATTCCAGATCCCATCAAGTATCTGAATAATACCATTGAACTACACAGATTGACATCAGGCCAGTAAGACCAGTCTCCTCTTTACCCCCCCCTTTTGCATCATATCAAAGCCACCAATGTAGACACAAATTAATTAAACTTTTGGCCACACAAACTCTCACCTGCTGAGATTCACGGCTGTATGTGAATGTGTGAAATAGTACAGATACTTCCCAGTTTCGTTCTGTAAGAAGTACTGTACAACTGACTTCTTTGTTACAGTCATAATTAGGAGGAAACCAATGAGCTGGTCGAGGAACATGAACAAGATCTTTTAATACTGACACCCTTATAAACTGTGGTACTGAAAATGCTAAAGAAATATTTGGTAGAAGATCAGGGTTTCTGTTTTTTCATCCACGGAAAATCCAAAACCAGAGGAAACTGGCTTTCAAGCTCTTGTTCTGTAAAAACGGTACAATATTTATTATGTACAGAATATACACATATAATTTGCAATCAATACTACTACTATGTACTTGAAGATATTGTCTTTATCCCTATGTTTGAACAATTATCCCATGGAATAAGGTTTCCAAACATAAAAATATGGAATCTTGAAACACCTATAAAATTTCCTGTGAGTTCATCTACATAAACATATGCATATTCCATGGAAAGCATTTCCATCTGTGGTTATTGAGTACTTTCTCAGAAGGTAAAGAGAAAGCCACACATTTAGACGAAGCTGTACACCTGATGGTGTATTCATTTATTAATTATAGAGAAATATGAGAATTACATATGATGTTTGAGCCTCTGAGTTTCTGGTATTTCCATATGAAATCAACTGAATTGGCTAAGGTAGTGAAAGAATGACTGATGAGTGCACAGGAGTGTTTCTGGGGCAACATTTGGTATCAGTATTAACAATTCATCATAATTAGTTGGAAATATATTTATCATATTCTATTCTATCCATCTTCATATTGTTGTTTTTCTTTTTAGATTATTTTTCAGGTAGAGCATCTTTTTACTGTTTTATTTAAAAAATTCAAATAGATATATGTCTGACTTTGGAAATCAATCTGTTACTTTATCAGAAACTGGTAAAAAGTTTTAACCTCCAGAATAAGACTGTACCATACATAAACCTTACCTGACATATATCCTAGGACCATGCTAAATGATGGTCTAACAGATTTGATATTCATAATAGCTAGAGGCCGCAGAAAATTGTAAATTTTTAAATTATATTTAACTAAATTATTCAGACTAAATCTCAATTGTTTCCCCTCACTTCTGTCCTCCCATTTTCCCTCACTTCCACTTGTACGCTCTTCGCCTCTCTTGTTCTGTGACTGAAGGGGACTTTCTCCCACGCCATACAGTCACCGGACATCAAGTCTCATTTTGGTAGCCTGCTTATCCCTTTTCTGAGTGCCAACAATCCTCCACACAGAGGGGAAGTGGTCAAATATGGGGCACCAGTGTGCATGTTCGTGTCAGCCCTCTCTCCCCATACAACTGTGGATGTCCTGTCCATTGGCTAGATCTGAGCAGGGGTTCAGTGTCTACTGCATTTGTTAGACTTGAGAGCCTGTATTTAAAATTCATCATATTGACTTTCATCTATTAATTGATTTTCAAGTTATAACACATATTCTGATTATGATGGTTTATCACTGAAGCCTCTAGTGTTTCAATAGGATAGCATTCTTTTAATTTTGTCACAAGGTGGCACTGTAGGCCTTATATTGGATTTCCCTGAAGCTCCTTATTTTAATGAGACAGGGTGTCTCTGTTTAACAGCCCAGGCTGTCCTAGACTCTCTTTGTAGACCAAGCTGGCTTTGAACTCACAAAGATCCACGTGCTTCTGTCTCCAGAGTGCTGAAATTAAAGGCATGGGCTATCAAGCCTGTGACTTCCCTGAAGATTTTTAATTGTGGTTTAAGGAATATTCTAGTCTCTGTTTTTACAACCTTCATTTCAGCATTCAGATTTTCAGTCTCTTTTCTCTCTAAGTCTGACTTCTTTTGATTTTCTTTAAAATGACATATAAAATTGAGTTATGATTGAACATGCTTTCTGGTATGGTGACAATAAATAATTATACAGTGTACAACTCCCAATTCCATAACATTTTTCATTTTTTAATATGTATTATACTTTATTTTTAATCTCTCTAGTTTTCCTCACAGGCATCTAGGCAGGGAACTAATGCTGCTTAGAGCACATGTAGCTGGGCTGGTACTTACCTTTCTTTCATAGTATGCAGAACCTTCCAGTGCCATGAATACTAGTCCATAGGTGTAAAGGCTTTAGCTCAACTTTTCCATGCTTAATAAGTCCTACAGTTGTATCTTCAGCAATGTGGCCTTATCTTTAGTTCTGAGTGCAGACTCTCAGAGGACATCCATTTTGGGCTAATGTCCCCTAACAAGTGAGTATATACCATGCGTATATTAGCCTTGTGTTGGTTGTACTGTTGGTCCCAAATCAGCCAGAAGAACCTTAAAGAGAAACATGCCCCATTTCCCTTAAAGGGTGGGTATGGGTTGATTTTTGGTTGCTTTCTTGGGCTATAGATGTTATTGTCATTGGGAGTTGGTGATTATTTATTATTGATCTTATTCAAAGAGAAAACAAGGCTGGATTAGAGTTTTCTCTCTTTTCTTTTATCTTTCTTTCTTAGGTATAGAGATAGGGGCTGAAAAGTAAGAAAGGGATATATAGAAATATATAGGGATCATAGGACAAAAAGTAGATTTGTGAATATACTCCTCAAGTTATGGCATTAATTGTTAATCACAGGAAACGTTATTTCAATTAATAGATATGGAATTTTGTATATTCATACAAAATAACTTAATTTTGATACATTGAAATAGAATTAAAAATTAATATTCTTCACACATTATGTTTCTACTCTAATATGAGGTTTTGTCCCCATATAACTCAATTAATACGTGGTTTATTTCCAATTCACTGATAGTGCTATTGCAGGCTGTTTAGGATAATTATAATAATTAAGTGATACAAGTCAATTGTTAGTTGATCAGCTCATGACAGACAGATATAAATCTATAGATAGATAAGGTTTTAAAAATCCTCAGAGACCTACAGAATATGGCATTTACAGTTGTTTTTACTATGTTAAAGATTATTTGAATATAAGACAGATTAACCCCTGGCAACACCCAGCCTGCCTGAAAGAAGATGATGAGCATCGAAGAACCTTCTTATGGAGATGGCTTCAAATGTGTCAAAGCAGCCACTGGACAAAATGTCCTTGTGGCTACCACAGAGGGAATTCTACTTAAAATGGAAAAGTTGGATGCGCGCAGAGCCAACAGCCAAACTCTGCCAAGATAGGGTAAGCAAGGCTGGGATAGTTTGGGCCAGAAGGCTGAAGATGATGCTACAACATTAGGGAGAGTTTGGATGTCTGTTCAAGCAGCAAACTTTCTCTTTCATTTTTTCATTATGGAAGCTGTTAACCTGAACTTCCCGTTTACTCGGGTAATTAAATTCATTCCTTCTCAAGTCTCTGATGGGGTTGAAGACCAAATAGTTGGTTTTTAAATTAAGCTTAGTGGTTTAGGAGTTAATATACTTTTATATCTATATAAATATTTTAGGTTGATAGATATAAACTTTAATAGAGATTAATTTAGATTCAGAATTCTAGTCTCATCAAGATATGAAAGATGTAAGTGAGTATATACCATCTTTCATATCTTGATGAGACTAGAATTCTGAATGTAAATTAATCTCTATTAAAGTTTATATCTATCAACCTAAAATATTTATATAGATATAAAAGTATATTAACTCCTAAACCACTAAGCTTAATTTAAAAACCAACTATTTGGTCTTCAACCCCATCAGAGACTTGAGAAGGAATGAATTTAAATACCCGAGGGGGAGACCTGGTGGCACTCAGAGGAAGGACAGCAAGTAGCCAAGAAGAGACTTGATACCCTATGAGAATATATAGGGGGACGTAATCCCCCTCAGGAACAGTCATAGGGGAGGGGAATAATGGGAAAATGGGGGGGGGAGGAATGGGAGGATACAAGGGATGGGATAAACATTGAGATGTAACAAGAATAAATTAATTAAAAAAATAAAAATTAAAAAAAAATAAAAATTAAAAAAAAAAAAGATATGAAAGATGTTTTCTTTAGGGTTGCCAAATGCAAATAAGCAAAATGCTATGGATGTAATATTTATGTAATTGCAGATTGTTTTTGGTTCTTCTTGCTGTATGTATTTTATTGCATATATGTGTAAAAAATAATGTACAGTTAAAGGGTGGCCTTTTATTAAACTAAAAAGGGGAAGTGTGGGGAAATGCCTTCAGTCAGTGTAGCAGTTCCCTATAAAGTTGTTTTGCCAATCACCTGAGCAGATGGACAGAATGTTTCTGGAAAAAAACCATGAGGAGGATGCTGGAGCAGGTGGGTGAAAAAGAGACTGAGGGATGAGAATCATGTCTGGGGCTGTAAACTGCCTTCATCCTGTGGCTAAACTGAGTAGATCCCGCACTTTAACTGGAATTGCTGTGCTACATGGTGCAATCTTTCAGTTATTGACCCCTGCTCAGAGGATCCTCTGTGCTGCATATTGTATTCTTTGTGTTGCTAATATTTGTATTGGTAAAGAAACAAAGGAGCTATTCCCAGAGATTGCATTCTTTTCAGCCTGCCTAGATGGCCTAGGGAGGAAATGAGTCCATACAGGTGCTTTTGTGTCTTTGCTATATAAACCATGCCTTGTGTGGAATAAAATTGAGCCTTGATCCGGACTGCTTGACTGGGCTCCATATCGCTGTGTCTCTGTCCTTTTCTTTCACTTGCCTTCCTCTTTCAGTGAACCTATTTTGATACATCCTGCAGAACAGGACAGAATCGACTCTGAGAAGTAATCAGACTGGCAAGGTTTGGTTCACATGTGGGTTTTAAGAATATTAGGATTAGAAAAGCTCAGAGTCTGCCCAGCATACTGATTTCAGGTTAAAAACAAACCATAATCTTTGTGTCTGTACTTTGGGAACTATTTGGCTAAAGAAATCTACTGACTTACTAATTTATTGTGTTGACTAATGTAGCAAGATAATAGGTACTCTGACAGCGGGAGATGATTTTATGAACAGAACACTGAAAGATAGCTAGTACCAGCACCAAGCTTAACAATTAATAAATGGCCCCTCATGTACTTGAAAAGCTTCTGTCCAGCAAAAGAAACTGTCAATAAGATAAAACAGCGGCCTTACAGAATTTGAAAGATTTTCACCAGGCTGATCTGACAGAGGGCTAATACCCAAAATATGTAAGGGACTCAAGGAACTAGACACCAAATAATCTAACTAAAAGATGTGGAGAGGGCAGAACAGATAATTCTCAAAAAAAGGAAAGTCAAATACCCAAGAAACACATTAAGGTTCAGCATCTTAGCCATCAGGAAATGCAAATCAAAATGTCCTCTGTGGTTCCATCTTCTCCTCATCAGAATGATCATGTCAAAAAAAAGGGACTTTCTCATGCTCATGTGGAGCAAGGGGAATACTCCTCCATTGTTGTGGAATTCAAACGTGTACAGCTCCTATGGAAATAAGTATGCCATTCCCTAGAAAACAGGGAACTGAATTACCTTAAGTTCCATATACCACTCTTTGAAATATGCCCAAAGGATACTACATCCTACCACAAGGGCACTTGCTCAACTAGATTCATAGTGGCTTCATTCATAACAGCTAGAAATTGGAAAAAACTAGATGCCCCTAAACTTAAGAATGGATAAAGAAAATGAAATACATTCATATAGTCATATGTTAAAAATGACATTATGAAAATTTCGTAGGCAAATGGAATGAACTAGAAAAAAAAATCATCTCTAGTGAGGCAACTTAAACCCAAAAAGGCAATTATGGTATGTACACATGTATAAGTGGATAGCAGTTGGTAAGTAAATGATAATCATGTAAAAATCTGTAGACCCAGAAAAGCTAATTAACAAGAAGGACTCTTGGGTGGATGCATGCATCTCCCTTGGAAGTGAAAATAGATAGATTTTGTGGATGGAATATGGGAGTGTGATGATGGACATAGGCTTGATAACATAAGGGTATGAGAGGGATGGGGGAGAGATGGCTTGAATTGGTAGACACTTGGGGAGCAATGTGGAAAGAGTGGAATAGAAACTTACAGGGTCATAAAAGGTGATCTTAGCGAAGACTCCTAGTAAAAGATGCTATGGAGCCTGAACCATATCTAGTTTTTAATTAGGCAAACATTCCAGGGTTAGGTCATGGACACCAATGCTAGAAAACCTTCCATATATAATTTATCCTATCTGAAAAATGTGCTTAGTCAATGGAGAGTCCTAACTTGTGGGAGAGGCCATCCAATAACTGGTCAATATGAGGCCCTCACCAGAGAAGGATCCCATACCTAAGGATGACCATCAGCCAGAGTCTGGATATCCAAGAGACACAGGATAGAAAAAAATCAATGAAATGTTTCCTAATGATATTTCGCTACACTCACAGATCACTGTCTAGCTCAATTGTCATCAGAGAGACCTCTGCTGACAACTGATGGGAGCAGATGCAGAGACACCCATAGCCAAACAGGATTGGTGAGCCCAAATTGGAGATCATGGTCGAGTTCCTCCCCTTGGAGCTTTACAAACCATGTGAAGAGAGGGAGGAAGAATTATTGGAGCCAGAAAGGTTAAGAACACCAGGAGAACCTGATTCCCAGAAGCAAATAAGCAGAGATCATAGGGGCTTACTGAGATAGAAAAAGCGACCATGCATTCTACATTTATCTGCATTAGGTCCTTTTCATAAATGTTAGAGTTGTTAGCTTGTTTTTTGTGGGACTACTAAGAGTGGTGGTGTGGTGGTGATAATTTTGAGTCTTTCAACCCTTCTTGAGACCCTTTTCCTCCTACTTCGTTGTCTCACCCACCATTCATATACGTGCTTGTACCCAGTCTTGTTCTAGCTCCTCGTGATGTGTTTGGCTGATAGCCCTGAGAGGCCTGCTCTTTTCTGAAGGGAAATGTAGGTGTGGATCAGGTGGAGAAGGTAGTGAGGTGGGGTAGCAGTGGTGAAAGGTAGAATGGAGGTGGGGCTAAGAGGAATGGAAGTAGAAAAAACTGAGATTAGGATGTTGAAAAAATAAGACAAAGAAATCTAAGGAGGCACAGCTATGTTAAGTTGTAACAAGATAGACATCAACAAAACTATTCAGAAAGATAGTAAAGCACACTTTATAACTTATTAAAGGAAAAATCCAACAACAGGTAATTACAATCCTAAACATGTACACATGTGTAGGCTCAATTTTTAAAGCAAATATATTTTATTACAAACTTATTAACCGAGTGTACCTCACTTATAACCTAACTACCCTAAACAATAGGAGAAGGAAATTAAAGAATACAACAATGAAATCATAAGGATATCAGATCTGAGGTACAATTCTTCTGGCATAATCAGCAGGATTTCTTCTGATAGAACCTGGAGCAACCAGAAGCCGGAATCTCAGCCAGAGCCAGGATCCTCAAAGCCTTTCCTCAAATGGTTCTATCAAGGAGCATCTCAAAGTGGAGCAATGAACAGCCAAAACTATTCCAAATCTCCGAAGGCCCTACCTCTTGTTTTTGGCTCACATATGTATCTTGTCTCAGAATTTGTTCAAGGATGTTTTTCAGCTGGTTAAGAACCAATCTCCTCCATGTGATGGTTCAACTTCTAAGGGGACAAACATTACCTGCTCTCTGCTAAGTCTTGTTCTCATCACCAACTTGTGATCTAAACAAAAAAACATGTTTCTCTCTCCTTCACACATCAAACACATCAGTACCCATCTTCAATAGTAAAACAGTATTCAATTTAAAAGCAGATCAACCCTGCTGTAGAGATGGTCGTGATTTTAATACCTCATTTTCAGCAATAGAAGTGTGATATGGAAAAAACTAAATAAAGAATCTCTAAAGTTAAATATGTCAGTTCTATCATTGCCTTTAAAACACCCTTTGCACTTGAAAACCTCTATATTGAGGACATGTTTATAGAAAGTATTGTTTGCCCGCTATGCACTCAGAAGCCTTCAATGACTAACCCAGATACAACAATCATTTCAAATTTTGCACAAAATATGAACGTCATGTCTCAGAACCCTTCTGTTTTCTAATAACCAATGGACAATGATGCTTGAAAACCTGAAAAAGCAACTTTAACAAAAACATATTCATTTAAAACCGTTTTTATATTTATAGAGACAAAATGATGCAAATAAGGACTCCTTTATATTTTCTACACATTATTTCCACAGAAAGGCAAAACTAAATACGACAGTGGGTCTCAGTGAGCATACAGGCTTAGAGCTTTGCATTTTGATCTTCTGAGAACCAAGACAAAAACACAAAGTGGGAAACTCAAGAGAGATTCATGTCCTCGAGAAAGAGTATTATATATGAATTTTCAGCAAAAGTTCTTTACAATCTGTGTTGTCTTACTAGTTATACTTATAAAGTATTTTTGGCACTTAAGAGAATCTAAAAAGATATTTCTAAAAGAGTACTCAGTATAATTATTTGGATATTCCAGAATTTCTGTGTAGACCATACTTGCCTTGAGAACATAAGTCTATAAAATCATATATACCTGTCAAACAAGGCACTGTGTAAAATGTCCTCATTCCTACCACAGACAGAACTCTTCGTAAATGTGGGCAAGCTTGGATGTAGGCAAATCAATGGTCAACCTCTGCCAAAACTGGTTAAGGAAGCCCTCAATAGTTCCTTTCTCATAAATATGTCTGGTCTAGATATATTGGGACCAGGAGTTGCATATGATGCCCCAATGTTCTAGAGAATTTTGGATGACTGTTTAGGCAACAAGCAATCTCTGTCATCTTCTCTTTTGGGAAGGGTCTTAGCTGGACTCCGTGTATACTCAGGTAATTAATTTATTCATTCTCAAGCGTCTGATGGAGTTGATTACCTAAGAGTTTAGTTTTCCAATTAACCTTAGTTGCTTAAGGGATAAGATGTTTTTAATAGAGATTGATGTTTAAGTTGATAATGATGGGAAATGATAGATATTATTGATTTACATTCAGAATTTTAGATTCAACAAGATAAGAAAGTATTTTCTTCAAGGCTACCAGATAAAAACCTCAAAACATATGAATGTAACATATATATATATATAATTCCTGCTTGTTTTATGGTCCTTTTCTGCTATATGTAGTTTATTGTATATACGTATTATAATATAAACGCCTATTCAAAATAATTAATAAAAATTGTAAAAATGTTCACACTATAACACAAGGAAAAGAAAAGAAAACCATTGGTCTGTGGTTCAGAAATGCCCAGATTAAAGAGTGAACCACCATGATGCCCAGCAAGATACTCAGTTTTGTAGCATATGGTTTGTTATAAGATGTACAATTAGCATGATTAACGTTGAAGCGAGCACTTTTACATTCCATAATTTATTCAGTATACATTTCACTTAGTATGAATAACCATCGTCTACCTCACAAACAGATATTGATGTCATGAAGAGAAATGAACATGTATGAACATTAGTGGTGACTATGAAAATGCAAAATTTAAATAAATTACTGAAAATACACTTTAGAACAAAACAGCAAAGATGCCATTCCTGAAAAATATAATTTTGATAACTAATAAATATATCTTGTACAACTCATTTATGTTACTTTATATCTTTAACATGAAATACTATAAATATTGAAAATAAACCATTCATTATTAAATGTTTTAACATAATTAGTAAGCAGATATTTATGTCCTTTAATTTGAAAAATGGAAAAAAGGAAAAATCCTCAAAAAGAAGAAATCCTTAAAATCAGACTTTTCATATTCTGCTACTATTTAAATTATTTTAAGTTATTAATGTACAAACAAACACGTGACAGCTAAAATGCCATTTGAGCACACAAGTCAAATATACTTTTAAGTTAGTGTGAAGGATAACCTCTCCCAAACCCAGTAAGAGAAACTGTCATTATTGCTTTGCAGGGAAGTTAACCAGCATGCTTCTAGATGCGATAGTATGCATACATGTACTCCTGTAAATTAATCTCGTTTAGTCAGGATATACTTTGTATGTCCTGAACTTATCAACTATTCCTTTATCATCTTCCTAATTTTTACAAGAAAGTAAAATCCTAATATAAAATTAGAACAAACAAAATTAGTGCCATGTAAGTTAATGCTAGCTTTACAGCTCATGATCTTTTGAGGCTACAGCAATTAAGAAAGGTATACTTATGCAGCTACAATTAGAACATGAGGATAGTTAACTTAAGTAAGACAGACAGATCAATTCCTCTTTTAAATTACATATAAATTCTTCTCTATATATGTGATAAACTTTATGAAGAGTATGAAAGCATTTGTAAACCTATAGGAGTATATGCTTGCCGGTGCCCCACACTCTATGAAAAGTACATGTGGAAATGTGTTGTCTTCATCAAATATGTTACATATTTATAACTTATATAGTTGGAAGTTAATTTTGGTTTATTTATAACTTCAAAAGATATTAAATCACACACAGCCCTCTCTTCTTGAACAAAGAGGGCAAGCAAGCCACAGTGAGCTCATTTAATTACAAGTGTGGTATTTGCAGAAGTGGGGTGGCTGCTGTAAAACGTGAAGAGGGATTCAAGCTGTTGCAGAGTGGTGTCTGAGCTTTTGAGATTGGAAAGCAGTGGAGGGGACAAGAAATAAGGATACCATCTGCTGTAAAGCAGAATATTTTTCTTTGTAGCATGCAATGTGCAGACATCTGGTAGACCATAGGAATTTGCAATCTTACTTGTAGTAAGCCATGATCCCTATGGCCAGCAGACTCTTTCAGAGAACATTTTGTTTAGATACCTATTTTTAAATTTCCCATGCTGCCTTTGGTATGTCCATTTGAGAATAAGCCTATTACATCATGTTCAAAGTATAACACATCTCAACTTAAACCTTTTTTTTTCTTTCACTGTTGAATTTGATACTTGTTCCACAGCCACCTTTTAGCAGACACAGTAATGCCACATCAACAACAATCCATTCTCAATCTTGTGTTTATTGTAGGTGATTTTCTGCCCACTGTCTTCAGCCATTCCTGAATCTGTGTTTTCATGTTCACTTTTGAGTTCAGACCTGAGTACCATCTGCATTTCTAATTTTCAGATACTTACTGTGTGGTTACCTAAAGCTATGGATACGTTTGCCTAGGAAAAAACACACCTGACTTCCCTTAAACACTAACATGCATAATTGTTTCTCTTTAGCAGAACCTAGGAAACTGAAGCCAACTTGCCTGACACTTTGTCTTAATCTGGCACCATTGAGAATGTCTTGAAACCTCTTTCTGAAATCTCATCACAAAAAATGTTTGTTCAAAATCATACTCATGAAAAAACAAATACATATTGGAGATCTACATCTATCTATCTCTATAAATGCTGCAGACAGATAAACATGGTGAGTTACAGAGAATACAAAAATTGAAATTAAAATAAAATAACCTGAGACAAATGAATGTATTTCTATAGCAGAAAGTATGTCTCAATATCTAATTCTGGCTCTTCTGTCCCTAAATTATCATAAGCAAACACATATTATTTGTCACTCCAGTCTCACAGAAAGAAATCTGTGGTCACTAACCTCAGTGGCATTATCTCTTTACACAAAAGCACAGCTAGACTTAAGAATTCCCTCAAATACTCTGTCAAGTTTCTATCATATAATATCTTCTCCACATAGCTAACATTGAAAACATGCAAAGCCTGTGGAATTACAGGCATGGCCAAGAATACAGGGAAATTTCCTGTGTCTACTGTGGAAAAGGAAGTGAATAAAAGCCCCAAACCTTCTTTACCCATAAAAGTACCAGAAGAGTCACCAAGAAGACAGCACTGCAGAAAGATTTGGAATGGAAGAGAGGCAATGGTTTAATGGGGTGTAGAGTTGGAATAATGATCTTTGAATCTGTACTTTCCCTAGGGCATATGAATGTCAAATGTTAAAGAAAATAAACGCATAAAGGATTTACTCGACCATAATATCTTCATTAAAATTAATCATTTTCCAGTCAGTTGTTTTGTTGACTGGGTAGACAGCAAAAGCAGGAAAAAATCCAGCAATCACCACATCTCCATATAAATGGTAATCTATTCTGAATAAGCATTTGTTGATGCTGTAGGAGCACACAAGAATTGGAAGCTGCAGAATGTAAGAGATAAAAATGCAAGAGAACAGCATGTTAACAAAGTATTTGCCATCTGTGAGCATGATAAGGTGAAGTATACAGTGTCTAGCACATATATGCAAGGCTCATGTGTATGCATGTTTCTTTGTAAGTTTGCAGGGGAATGAAGTTATCCCTTGAATCATCATTGCCAGTACTTTCTGACATGCTATTCACCCCCTGTGGAATTGTCCAACACTTTCTTCCTACAGGTGTTGAATCTGAGGCCCTGTATTCAGAATAACACAATTTATGGATTAAAAATATATTTTGTCTCTTACCCAGGCATAGGCAGTATGATTTCACCTAAGACTACAGAGATCTAGTCCCATGACATGAAATCTTTAGTGGATTTGTCCACAAATGTGAACCTAGAAACATCATCAAAAAGCCATTTATGATGATACAAACATGTTACACTTGATGATACCATGGTAGATTAAAGGAAACAGGGCCAAAAAAGCCCATACCAGACCTGGCCAAATCATAATAGCAGACACCATGAACTGTAGAACTGGAGGCTATGAATCCCAGTTTTGATTTCCCATGTCTCTGTGAGTCATAGAATATTCTCTTTTCTATAGATGCATGCCTAAATTCCAAATTTATGCGGATGCCCTACTATAAGCTGTTTATGTCTCATTCTGATAAAACCTACAGTTCTGCTTAATTGATTTCCTTATGATCTATTTGATGTCATTGCAGAAACGAGGTTTCTTATTAGAATGTGAACATTGACTTTATATAATATTCTTTTATCCACCATGAATCAATGTGTTGACATGTTGTCATGATACCCCCAAGTGCAAAAGCACTATGTCTTCCCACAATTTATTCATATCTGAGGTCATAGCGTCATTAAGAAATTAATACCATAGAAATATATTCACGATTTCCTCTTCAAAAAAACTGAGTAATCCTTTCTGGGTAGAAGGACTCCATTCTTAAAGCACAGAGATGAGTTAAGTCAGCAACTCTACCATGTTAGGCACTATAGCCATGACATATGTTGATGCAAAAGTGCTCACGGTGGAAACTATGTCCAGGAAAGAGTTTCAATCATTGTGTAATAATGGCTTTTCTTTGATACTAATGAATCAATATTCCTGGGCTAGAAAACAGGTGAGTTTCATTATCATATCTGTCCTACTCTAACTTAAAAATCTGTGTGCATGAATTTTTCCCAGTCTGTAGGCTGTCGCTTTGTTCTCTTGACAGTGTCTCCTGCCTTACAGAAGCTTCTCGGCCTTATTCATAATAGCCAGAACATGGAAACAGCCTAAGTGTCCCTCAGTAGAAGAGTGGATAAAGAAACTGTGGTACATATACACTATGGAATACTACTCAGCTATTAAAAACAAGGAATTCCCGAAATTTGTGGATAAATGGATTGAGCTAGAAATGATCATAATGAGTGAGTTAACCCAGAAGCAGAAAGAATCAAATGGTATATACTCACTTATATCTGCATACTAGCCCAAGGGGCATGTCCCACGAAAGCCTTCACTTACCAGGAAACTGGGACAGAGGGGAAGGCATCCTATTGGGACTCTAAATGAGAGACGCAAGGGAGAACAGCAAAATAAAAGGATCCAGAGGGTCCTAGAAATCTACAAGTAGAACAATATGATAGGCAGATTTGGGCCCAGGGGTCCCGCTCAAACTAAGGCACCAGCCAAGGACAATACAGGAGGTAAACTTTAAACCCCTTCCCAGATCTAGCCAATGGTCAGAATATTCTCCACAGTTGAGTGGAGAGTGTGATACGACTTTCTCACATACTCTGGTGCCTCACATTTGACCATGTCCCCTGGAGGGGGAGACCTGGTGGCACTCAGAGGAAGGACAGCAAGTAGCCAAGAAGAGACTTGATACCCTATGAGAATATATAGGGGGACGTAATCCCCCTCAGGAACAGTCATAGGGGAGGGGAATAATGGGAAAATGGGGCGGGGGGAGGAATGGGAGGATACAAGGGATGGGATAAACATTGAGATGTAACAAGAATAAATTAATAAAAAAAAAAAAAAGAAACAGAAAAAAAAAAAAAAAATCTGTGTGCAGAAGCCCCTCTTCTCAGCCTACCTCCAATTTCTGGGGACTCCATGGCTTGAGAGGATGATACTGTCCTTAACATATTTTGTCATTTTTTTGTTAATCTTTGCCATTCTGACTGAGGTAAAACAAATTACCTAGCTTCTTTTGATTTGCATTTCCCTAGTAGATAATTATGATGATCATTTTGAGGGATTTCTTAGTTCTTTCTTTTTTTTATAACTCTTCATACAGGTCCCTGACATAACGGAGAGTATCTTGAATGAAAGTTTGTTTATTAATTTTTTCTGTATATTTATTATTGATATATACAAAACATTAATTCGTACAAGTTGATTCTCTATCTGCTCAAATTGCTGAATTAATTAATCATTTCTGCAGGATATTGAGAATTTCTAGTTTGTGTTAATGTAATTGTATTGTATAATCTACAAATAGTGATAGTTTGACTTGTTCTTGGTCTCTTTCTATCCCTTTAATTTTCTTTTCTTGTATAACTGCTGCAGCTAGTGCTATAAGCACAGTATTGAAGTGGGCATACTGTGTATCCTTGCCTTATTTCCCAACTTCAGTGGATATGCGATATACTGTTTTTCATTTGGGATGAATTTGTCTGTGGGATTTCTGTATTATCCTGTATTGTGCTGAGCAATGTTTTTTCCAATATTATGTTCTCTAGGACTTTTATTATGAGGGCATGTTGGCGCTTGTCTATGAATGTTCTTTTTAAAAATAATTGATGCATTTATTTACTTATTTATTCATTCCACTTACATCCTGATTATAGCCCCTGCACTCTTCTCCAGGTTCCACCCTCCCTCCCTCTTCCTCCACCATCCTACCCCAGTTCATCAACTCATATCCAGACTGAGCACATCCTCTCCTTCTTTGTCCTGCCGATGTAGCCCGACCAAGTGGGAATGATTAGAAAAAGCAGGAAGCAAAGTCCATGTCAGAAACAGCCTGCAATCCTTTTATTGTGGTCCTCACCTGAAGACTGAGCTGCCCGTTGGCTACATCTGTTAGGGAATCTAGGTCCAGTCTATACATGGTACTTGGTTGGTGCTTCAGTCTTTGCAAGCCCATCTAGGATATGGTTACTTGCATTTGTTGGCTTTCTTGTAGATCTCCTGTAATCTCCAGGTATTTCTGTTTATCCCTCCCTTCACTTCCCCACAAAACTCCCTATACTTTACCCAATGTTTGGTTGTTAGTCTCAGCATCTGTTTTTATCTGCTGCTCGGTGGACATCTGTGCTAGGCTCCTGTCTATGAGCATATCAGAACACTGTTAATAGTGTGAGGGGTTGGCTCTCTCCCATGGACTGGGTCTCAGCTTGGTCCAGGAACTGGGTGGACATTCTCTCAATCTCTGGTCCTTCTTTATCCCTGCACCTCTTGTAGATAGGGCACATTTTGGGTCAATATTTGTGTGGGTGGGTTGGTGTTCCTCTCTCTCTATTAGGAATCTTGTCTAGTTAGAGGATTCTTCTAAAGTATCCAGGACCCCTGCTAATATGAATCTCATATACAGTCACCTCCCATATCCGCTCAGGAGCCAAACCTCTCTTAGTTCTCCAGCTTGTGATCAGAGATGCCCCTGACTATGGTTTCTCTTCTTTTTGTTTCTCTTCTTTCTGTCCTCCGATATCTTCTCTCTCCATTCTGTTATCCACCTTGATTTCTGTCTGAACTCCCTCTCACACTTTGTTCCCTATATTCAACTACTTCTGTTCTCTTTCCTATTTCCCCTTCACAGTGACATTCATGCATTGTCCCTTGGGCCCTTTTTGTTACTTCGCTTCTTTGGGTCTGTGAATTGTAGTATGGTTATCATGAACTATATGGTTAATTCTGCTTATGACTATATACCATGTCTGTGTTTCTGGGTCTAGGTTACCTCACACTGAATGATCTTTTATAGTTCTACCCATTTGAATTCCAGAGGTGGGAGATTTAGGAACTTTCAGCATCACTCTGCCTGCAGTTCCAGAAGTAGCAGCCATTGGGGACTACCAGCAGTAGTGAGGCATGTCCTTGATCTTTGCATGCCAGTCCCCAGTCCCCATCTCTATCTGCAATTGCTGAGAAACCTCTCATTTGGGACTATCAGCAGAGATGAGGACTTCCCTGTGTCCTCTCTGCATGATTATGATGGCCCCAGCTCTGTTTGCAGCTCCAGAGGCAGCATTCAAAGGAGGATTGCCAGCAACTGTGAGATCTGCCTCTCAAATTCCATGTACTGTCATTAGGCTCCAGGTCTGCCTGCAATCCCAGAGGTGGCAGCTATCAGGGACTTCCCTGGCAGTACCAAACTGGGATTAGCTACCAGAAGCACATCACGCCAATTCCTGGGGTCCAACTCTATGTACAATTGCAGAGGCATCAGCAACCAAGAACTACCAGGGATCTTCAAGTGTGCCACCACCAAGGAAAACGACATGGCTAAAGAATAGAATAAGAACACATTCAACAAAACCCAGGGAAATACAGATTCTTCAGAACCCAGATATCCTACTAACACAAGGCTGGATCATATAACACATGTGAACCCTTGGAAAACAACTTTTAAAACTTCAAATCTCTAAAAGTAATAGAAAAATATATCAGAAGATGGAAAGATTGTCCTTGTCCATGGATGAGCAGAATCAACATAGTAAAACTGGCCATGTTACCAAAAGAAATCTATAGATTCAATGCAATTCCTGTCAAATAGCTACACAACACTTTACAGACATTGAACAATCTATTCTCAATTTCATATGGAAAAGCAAAAAACCAAGAGTAGCTAAAACCATCATTTACAATAAAATATCTTGTGAAGGAATCTCTACCCCAGATCTCAAGCTGTTCTATACAACAACAGTAATAAAAACAGCATGATTCTGGGATAGAAAGATGCTGTTTCATCAATAGAATCAAATCAAAGACCCAAAACTAAATCCTCACACTTATGGACACTTGAGATTTTACAGAGAATAAAAATCTATACCATGGGAAATACATAGGATCTTCAAGAAATGGTGATGGTCTATCTGAATATCTACACATTAAAATATGCAAAAATACCCATACTCATCACCCTGCACAAAACTAAAGGGCCAGTGTATTAAAATCTCAACATTAAGAACAGACACACTAAATCTGTTAGAAGAAATGTTGTGAACAAGCCTTGATCTTTTGTCACAGGAAACAACTTCCTGGAGAGAACACAAACAGGTTAGGCTCTAGGTCACAATTAATAAATTGGATATCATGAAACTGAAAATCTTCTGTAAGGCAAAGGGCATTGTCAACAGAAAAAAACAAGAGCCTACATACTAGGAAAAGATCTTTACCAATCCTACATCTGACAAATAATATCCAAGATATATAAAGAACCCAAGAAATTAAACACCACCAATACAGGTAACATAAGTAAGAAATGTGGTTCAGAGCTAAACAGAATTCTCAATAAAGGAGTATGGAATCATTGCGAAACAAAGAAATGCTCAACCTCCTTAGTCATTAGAAAACTGCAAATCAAAATGGCTCAGAGATTCCATTTTGTACTCTTCAGAATGGCTAAGTTCAAAAGTTAAAGTGACAGTATACGGTGCTGAGGATGTGTAGAAAGAGGAAGAACACTCCTCCACTGCGTGTGGGAGTGCAAACTTGTGCAGCTACTTGAGAAATCAATCTGGCACTTTCTCAGAAAATTGGGAGTTATGCTACCTCAAGACCCACCTATGACACTTCTTGGCAAATATTCAAAAGATCATCTACCACACAAGAAGGAAATTTACTCAACTGTCTTGATGACAGCCTTAATTATAATAGCCAGAATCTTGAAACTACCTAGATGTCCTTCATTCAAAGAATGGAAAAAGAAACTGGTACATTTATAAAATGGAATACTACTCAGTTATCAAAAAAGAAAGGAAATATTGAAACTTGAGGCAAGTATGTGGAACTACAAATTATCATCTTGAGTAGGGTACCCAGACTCAGAAGATATGCATGGCATACTTTCACTTATAAGTGGATATTAGCCAAACATGGATTTCCTTTGAGAGTCTCCACTCACAGGTGATTGGTACAGATGCTGGGACTCTCTACTGAACTGCAGGTGAAAGTGGTATGGAAACACGGAGAGATAGAGGATCCAGTGAGTCTAGGAGCCCCACAAGAAGACTGTCATGGCTTGCAGATCAGGGAGTGGGGTGCTGCAGAAACTACTGTACCAACCAAGGCCAATGCATGTAGGAAATCTAGTCTATCTTTTCAGATATAGCCAATGGACAGCTCATTCTCCATGGGTGTGGTGAGAGTGGGGACTGCCTCTGACATGAACTCTGGTGCCCCCAATTTGAGCAAATCCCCTTGCTGGGGAGGCCTGGTGCCACTCAGAAAAAGTGGAAGCAAGTTATCTTGACAAGACCTTATAAGCTATGATCTTAGGGTGTGTGAAGGTGGTGCCCTTCTGTCACAGGTCTAGGGTAAGAGAAAAGGGTAAAGTGGGAGGGGGAGCAGGAAGTGAAGACACAAAATTCAGGATATAATCTAAATAAATTTTTGAAAATAATAATTACAAATAGGTTAACGAGAGTAAGGGAGTTATTAGTGTGAGTTGAAACTGAGGACTCCAGTGTGATAAGTAGGTTACAGCTACTTTATTTAGCAAACGTACGAGTAAGTTTTGCTCCATTAAACCTTTCATGGAACATTTTGTATTTTAAAAAGTTAACACTGAACATAGACACTTGTCAGCCATGTTTATTTAAGAATTATTCAGAATAAACAATATATGAAATCAAATTTAATGGCTCACAACAGATGATATAATAAATAAAAAATATCATCCAACATTTTGTGCTTTTACCTTCATATCTACATATTCATTTGCTGTTTGTAATACATTTTTAGAATCTTAAAAGTTTCATTAAATATATTATCTCTTGGGGAGATAAAAATTAGCAGTGCCAACAATGCATGTGTCTGAGCAGCAAGATGGAGCCTAGCGATGGGATGGGAGCTAGAGACCACAAGACCTGGAAATCCCTAGGTGAGAGATATGGACGTGGTGCAGAAGACAGGTGGGTCTGACCTTGGGCCATCCAAGTGGTCCAGGGAGGATGGGTGCTCAGTCCCCATAGGCTGGCTGCATACCAGAGTGTAAGCTGTAGCTGTGCTCTATATCTTGGACTGTGTATCTGGGACTCAACTGTGGGTGATGAAACACCAGCAATTAGCTCTTCTGGCTCAAAGGAGAACCCAGTAGAATGTGTGGATCAGACCAAGACCACACACCTGCAGTCCTGTGTCTGTAGGCTGAGTCTTTAAAGGCCAGCACTGAGACATAGGTGGTACCTGCACTCTCTCTGTCTCAATTGTGGGTTGGAGACTAAGTATCCTAAGTATCGGCTAGCCCACGGGGGAGCACAGTGTGTGTATGGGATAGACCTGAGTTCAGATCACCCTGCCAGTTCATAGACGAACACAGGGCCCACCTAGTGGCTCACATGGCTTCAGACAGATACTCAGATAGGGCATTGCTCCCACAATATCTCTATTGAACTGAATCTAGGTCCTGTGGCAGGAGCAAAAATTAGCAGGAAGAAGTTCAGGCCAGCGGACAGCTTCGAAACTCTCTGCCAGACTGAACCTAGGTCCCATGGCTAGGGCTAGAACAAGAAGAGACAGGTCCAAGGAAGAATGGGCAAAGCCTAAGACAGATAGCAGCTCCACACTCTCTGTCATACTAATCCGAGGTCATGGGCCCCTGTGGCCAAGTGAAGTATCTCTAAATCCCAGCCAAAGGCAGGTATTACTTTCATTATCTCAGACTAAACCTTGGGCTGAAGAGCACCATCACCAGCCTCTTTTGGCCCGGTAGGGAGCCCAGGAATTGAGACAAAGTCCCTTGGAGCTGAAACTAAGTCACCTGCCTGATCCACTAAAGGATACCCTGATCCCCACATGTGAGGATTATAGCTCTCACCAACGAACTACTCTCAATGACCAGTGAAGGACACCAAAACTACATCCCAACATCAGAATCAGCAAGACAGCTAAAGGCCACCATAAAAACACAAACAACAAAACCAAAAATAATATGGCATCTCCAGAACTCAATTATCACAAATAATTAAACCCTGGGACTGAAGACACAACTGAAGCACAAGCAATGACATGAAATGCATAGTAATGAAGATGATAATGAAGGAAACAAACAAAATCCCTAAATAAATATAGGAAGATTTGGACAAACAGTTTGATGACCTTAGAGAGGCACTGACAGAAGCCTAAACAGTGGAAATGAAGACATCACCAGAAGAAATTCGGGAAAATGTGAACAGTCAAATGAAAAAAATCAGTAAACATTTCAAGACCTGAAGATAAAAATGGGAAAAATGACAAAAGAACAGACAGAAGAAAGCTGGGAAGAAGAGAAATTATAGAAGAAAACAGGAAATTTAGAGGTAAGCTTCGCTAACAAAATTCAAGAAATGGAGAAAAGAATCTCAGGTGCAGAAGACACAATAGAAGAATTTAATGCAACCATCAAAGAAAGTGTTATGTCTCAAAAATTCCTGACAGAAGACATCCAAAAAATCAAGGAAACTATAAAAAGATGAAATGTAAAGATATAGGAATAGAGGACAAAAGAAGAATCCCTGCTCCAACACAGAGAATATCTTCAGCAAATTCGTAGAAGAAGATTCCCAACTTAAAGAAAGAGATGCATATAAACATAAAAGAGGTCTACAGAACACCATATAGAATAGAACAAAAATAAATTAATCCCATTATTTAATAATCAAAACACAAAATGTATAGAACAAAGAAAAATATATTACAAGAGCAAAGGAAAAAGGCCAAATCGCAAAACTATGAGATTTATACTAGACTTCTCAGCGGAGACTATACAATCCCGAAGGTCATGGACAGAGGTCCTGCCAACCCTCAGAGACCATAGATGCCAGGCCAGACTACTATACCCAGTGAAACCTTCAACTACCATTGCTGGAGAAAACAAGATGACAAAAATAAATTCAAAGAGTACCGATCCACAAATCTGTCTCTACAGAAGTTACTAGAAGGAATACTCCAACACAAAATGACAAACTACAACCAAGATAACACAGGAAATAGATAATCTCAAAGTAGCAAAACAACCACACAAACACTCTACCGCAACCAACATCAAAATCATGGGACTTAACAGTCACTGGTCATTCGTATCTATCAACATCAATGGTCTCAATTCTCTAAAAGAAGACATAGACTAACAGAATGGAACCATAAACAAGATGCAACATTCTTCTGCATTCAAGAAACGCATCTCATCCACACTGATAAACATTACCTCAGTGTCAAAGGCTCGAGAAAGGTATTCTAAGCCAACAGACACAAGAAGCAAGCTGGTATAGCCATTATAATACATAATAAAATAGATTTTCAGTTGAAATTAATCAAAAGAGATGAAGAAGGAAATTTCATACTCATCAAGGAAAAATTCAACCATGATGACATCGCAGTTCTGAGCAATTATACACACAATGCAAGGCCATCTACACTTCTTTTTCTTTTTCGTTTTTCTTCTTTTTTCCACATTTATAAAAGAAATATTAAAAAAGCTTAAGTCACACATTGATCGGAAAACATCAATAGTGGGAGACTTCAACATCCCACTTTCATCAAAAGATAGGTCAATGAAACAGAAACTAAACTGAGAAATAGTAAGGCTAACCAGTGTCATGAATCAAATGGACCTAACAGATATCTACAGAATTTTCACCCAAACAAAAATTATACCTTCCTCTCAGCACCTCACATAAGCTTCTCCAAAATTGACCATATATTAGGTCACAAAGTGAGCCTCAATAAGAACAAGAAGATTGAAATAATACCCTGTATCCTATCCAAGCACCATGGTCTAAAGCTGGATTTCAATAACAACAGAAATAGCAAAAAACTATACACATGGAAACTGAAAAATACTCTACTCAACAACTGGATCAGTGAAGAAATAAAGAAATTAAGGACTTCTTAAAATCCAATAAAAATGAAGGTAAAACATACCCAAATTTGTGGGAAACATTGAAAGCAATGCTAAGAAGAAAATTCATAACACTAGGAGACTTTATAAAGAGAGTAGAAATATTTCATATAGGCAATTTAAAGATATACCTGGAAGCCCTAGAGAAAAAGAAGCAGAAACACCAAAGAGGAGTAGATGGCTGGAAATAATCAAACTCATGGCTGAAATCAATAAATTGGAAACAAACAGAACAATTGAAGAACCAACATAACCAAGAGCTTGTTCTTTGATTAATCAACAAGATAGATAAATTGTTTGCCAAATTAATTAAGGGCAGAGAGACACTATACAAATCAACAAAATCAGAAATGAAAAGGAAGATAAAACAACAGACACTGAAGAAATACAAAGAATCATCATGTCCTACTTCAAAAGCTTATAGTCCACAAAATTTGAAAAACTGAGGGAAATGGGCATCTTCTTGATGGAAACCATGAAACTTAGAGTCAGTATCAGATAAAGAAATTGAAAACTCCTATTTCTCCTAGAGTAATAGGAACAGTCATCAAAAGTCTCCCAAACTAACAAACAAACAAACAAACATATATGCCCCGGGCCAGATGATTTCAGTACAGAAATCTACCAGACCTTCAAAGAAGACCTAATACCAATACTCTTCAAACTAGTCCACAAAATAGAAATGTACGGAACATTACCAAATTTATTCTATGATGACACAGTCATACTAAGACCTAAATCCCAGAAAAACCCAACAGAGAAAAAAATTTCAGACCTATTTTTCTTAAGAATATTGACACAAAAATACTCAATAAATACTCATAAACCAAATCCAAGACTACATCAAAGATATCACTCACCATGACCAAGTAGGCTTCATCCCAGGCATGCAGGGATGGTTCAATACATGGAAATCCATCAGTGTTATCCACCACAAATGAAAGAAACAAACACATGATCATCTCCTTAGAAGCTAAGAAAGCATTTCTCAAAATCCAACACCCATTAAAGAGTAAAGACTTGGAATATCAGGGATAGAAGGCGTGTACAAAAACATAATAAAAGATGCATACAACAATCCAATAGCTAAAATAAAATAAAATGGAGAGAAATCAAGGATATTCCACTAAAATCAGGGTCTAGACAAAGCTGCTCATTATCTCAGTATCTCTTCAAAATAGTACTTGATGTTTTAGTAGAGAAATAAGACAACAAAAGATCAAGTGTATCCACATTGGGCAGGAGGATGTCAAATTACCACTGTTTGCAGATGATATGATAGTGTACCTAAGTGACACTCAAAATTCCACCAGAGAAATCCTAGAGCTAATAAACAACTTCAGCAAAGTGGGTGGATACAAAATTAACTCAAGGATCAGGAGAATAAACACATTAAAAATGACCATCTTACCAAGAGCAATTTACAGATTCATTGCAATCCCTATCAAAATATCTACACAATTTTAAAGACATTGAAAGAAAAATTTTCAAATTTATATGGAAAAACAAAAAACCCAGAAAGGCTAAAAAAGTTCTGTACAATAAAATATCTCCCAGAGGAATCCCTTTACCTGATCTCAAGCTGTACTATATAGCAACAGTAATTAAAACAGTATGGTCTTGACATAACAATAGGCTTTTTGAGCAATGGAATCAAATCAAAGACCCAAAAATGAATCCACACACATATGATCACTTGATTTTTACCAAAGAAGGCAAATCTATTCAATGGAAAAAGGACAGTATCTTCAATAAATGGTGCTGGTCTAACTGGATGTCTGCATGAAGAAGAATGCAATTAGACCCATATATATAACCATGCACAAAACTCAAGTCCAGATGGAATAAAGACCTCAATATGAAACCAGATACATTAAATTGGTTAGAAGAAAAAGTGGGAAAGAACCTTGATCCCCTTGGCACAGGAGACAACTTCATGAACAGAAACCCAATAGCGCAGGACTTAAGGTCAAGAATTAATAAATGGGACCTTGTGAGGTTGAGAAGCTTTTGTAAGGCAGAAAACGCTGTCAACAGAAAAAAGTAACAGCTTACAGATAGGAAAAGTTCTTCACCAGCCCTACATCTTATAAAAGTCTAATATCCAAAACATATAAAGACCTCAAGAAACAAAATACCACCAAGACAAATAACTCAATTAAGTTATGGGGTACAGAAATAAACAGAGAATTCTCAACAGGTGAATATAGAATGCCTAAGAAATGCTTAAAGAAGTGCTCAATGTCCTTCATCATCAGAGAAATGAAACTCAAAATGACTTACATCTATCACAATGGCTAAGGTCAAAAACTCAGGTGACAGCACATGTTTCTGAGCATGTGGAGAAAGGAGAATACTCTTTCATTGCTAGTGGGAGTGCAAACGTGTACATCCACTTTGAAAATCAATCAGGCCAATCTGGTACTTTCTCAGAAAACTGGGAATAGAGCTACCTCAAGACCTATTTATTCCACTCCTCAGAATACACCCGAAAGATCCTCCACCACACAAGGATATTTGCTTAACCTTGTTCATAGCAGCCTTCTTCATAATAGCCAGAATCTGGAAACAACCTGGATGTCCCTCAGTTGAAAAATGGATGAAGAAACTGTGGTACATTTACACTGTGGAATACTACTCAGCTATTAAAAACAAGGAAATCTTGAAATTTGCAGGCAAGTGGATGGAACTTGAAATGATCACCCTGATTGAGTTTCCCCAGACCTAGAAAAATACACATGGTATATACTCACTCATAACTGGACACTAGCCCAAGAGGGATGTCCTCTGAGAGTCTTCATTCAGCAGGAGATTGGGGTAGATGATGAGAATTCCTATTGGGTCCCCAGGCCAAAAAGGCATGGGAGAATGGGGAAATATTAGGACCCATAGGGTCCAGAATCCCTACAAGAAGACCATCAAGGATGGCAGATTGTGACCTAGTGGGGTCTTTTCAAACTAATGTACCAACCAAGGAGAATAAACATGATAAACATAGGCTCCCTATTCAGATCAAGTCAATGGACAGCACATTCTCCTCAGTTGTGTGGTGAGTGGGAGTAACTCTGACATAAACTCTGGTGCCCCTGTTTGAGCACTTCCACCTTGCTGGGAAGACCTGGTCCACACAGAGGAAGGGTAAGTTGGCTATCCAGATGAGACCTGATAGGCCATGTTCATATAGCAGATGAGGAGATTCCATTCTGTCACATGCCTAGTGGAAGATTACATGGTGAAAGAGTGAGGGAGGAAGTAATGGGAAGATATAAGCAAGGGAGTAACAATTGAGATGTAATCTGAATGAATTACTTAAATAAAATTCAATATATTATCTCCTATATTTTAAATATATAAAATGTTTTTTAACTAAAGATAAAACAGATAGATATTTAAAATTCGCTTGTATATAATTCATAAATGATTGAAACCACATATCAAAGATGAAACTAAACAAATACAATTATTGCGTCCATGCTATTCTTAGACCTATTTGAATTCAGAGGTAAAGCACATGGTAGTCTATATGTAAATAATGGATTTGACTTCAACGAGAAAAAAATAATATTATTAGCAGGATTTTGGAATGGAACAGAAGGTCATAATGCTAAGCTAAATATGCAGAATTAAGAAATTCTGAATTTTCATAGATTCTAGTTTCAACACTGAGTCTTGAATCTATGTGTGTAGGAGTGTTTGTTGATGTGTGTGAGTGTGTATGTGTTTGTGTGACACAGACATCTTTACACAAAAAGTGAGGTCAGGCATTATTTGAGAAGTTCGTAGGCCTACAGGAATTAGGGATGGTATATCTTGTGAAGCTAGTGGAAAGAAAATATCAGTATATGCTTTTACTGGCAATTCAGATTCTAAACTGCAGGAAGAATAGATTACTCTGAAATTTGTATAGGAAGAGTTTACACATTAAAATTACAGTTGTTCCCCAATTATGTGCATCTAAGATACTCAGCACAAGTATTCCTTATACATATAACTTGAATGGAAATGAGTATAAAACAATACTGAAAATCAAAGGGGAAGTAGAAGAAATGGGTTATCCCATTTTATTGATGTGTGAGAACTGAGGTTCTAGGATGGATATCATGTGTTAGAACTCGAATATTTAACATAGTTTAGTACTAATAATGTAGGTATTTGTTGGAGGATAAGGCTCATTTAATATTTGAAATGATACACAAAGGTAATGAGTTACTTTGGATATTGTTGACCATTTAAAAATTAACATTTAAAGTGTACATGAGCTGCTATTTTGTGAGGAGCTGGATGGTTTTTGGTACAACGGGACTCAAGAAATTTCTGGATTTCACCTGATTATTGGTTCTCCAAAACTAGAAACATAGAGTTTGGGTAGATATTCTTTATTTGTCACCGGTGTGACATATTTCACTGTGTGTATGATTTGAGGTTCTAAGATGTCCCAGACATGTGGCTACCTCTGCATCATAAAGACTTGGTGGTACAAAGCTCACCGTGTACTCATGAGCCATTTTGTATGCCCCTTCTGAATCTCTGAATCAATAATTTATATTTCACTGTGCATTATCTAAAAAATCTACTGACATAATTTCTATTGGTGTACACATAAACAGATATATAAGATAGTACTGAAAGAAAACTTTCACTAAACAGCCTCTGTTCAGGGATTTTAATATCCATAATCCTGAATGATGTCATGGAAGCAGAGACAGAACTATTATCAAATATATTTATCAACTCATGTTTACCACATGCACTGTGGACCTCAGATGAGAAGTCCCAGGGAAGATTCCTCCAGGAATGAGGAAAGGCCTAAGGGAAAAAAAGAATTATGAATGTGCAAGTAAACTTTCCATTGCCCAGAAAAATAAAGAAGATAGGAACACTTGAGTGCCCATTTGTTAGGCTGATATGCATGACACTTCACAGTCCACAACACCGAGGCTTATAATAGGACAAAGATGTTCACTTTGATTTTGTTCTACTTGCTTCTGAACACTCCACTTCTCATGATGAGTTTCACTCCTCCCAGGTTCTTTTGGAGAATGAAGAATGAAGAAAAGTACACAGAGTTAATGGAAGCGTGTTTTTTTCTACCTTCATGCCGTGCAATGGTCTGTGGATAAAGACTATTTTAGCAACATTCTGGATACGCTGTAAGTACTTTGTAAATTTTTATGTAGATGTCATCTCAAGTATTTCTGGAGAGGTCTGAAGATAAAAAACAGAACAATGCTTTGAATGTTGTGTTTTTCTTCCAATATGCACAAAAAGAAACACCACCAAATTTTTTATAAACTCAATGCTATTTTATGAATTTTTTTTAGCCCATAAAGTATTTTGTTTCTTCCAGTTAGCCTCCTGATTTCAAGGACAGAAGTTGAGTGAACAAAGCATTCTCTACCAGGATCATAAATATTAGCCCTCTTGTTGACAGTTTCCAATGCACAGTACCCAGTGCTTCATTATCAAAAGATACCCCTAGTGTTTCACTAAGTTTTATCCTGAGAAGGTAAAATTAAATGGCCATAGACAGTGTTTCTGTCATTGTGTAACTATAAGTTCCTGTGTGGGGGCATCTAATATTTGTCGTACACCTAAGTACAGAAAGCTTTCACATAAATGTTCATGTACTCTCTAAAATTAACTGAATGTGGTCACTCTATGACTTTTGAACCTGCATAAAAAATGTAAGTAGGATTTCTGTCCAGCATGAACTTTAAACACGCCCTTATATCTCCATCTTAACTTTTATACATACACAACCATTGGCTTTTAAGTATTACAAAGCCCAGGTTTTATTTTTCTATTTAGCATAAGAAGGAATGCTTAGTCTATCAATTTTGTGTTTGAAAATTGAGGGTATCTCTAATACTGGTGATCATTTACTTTCCTTGTCATCTGACTGGGTTATATTTGTAGCATGTGTAAGTAGTTGACAGTAATTGAGAACATGACTGGAGGAGTTTCCTAGTAAGTCATCTCTTCAATTTTTTAAGATGTATGTACATTATGATGGGCAGATCTGGGCTCCGTTATGCCGAAACTATGGCACCAAACAAGAACAATACATGAAGTAAACATTGAACCCCTACCCAGATATAGCCAATGGACCGGACATTTCCCAAATGAGTGAAGAGAGGGGACTGACTTACACATGAACTCTGGTGACCCGAACTTGACCATGTCCCCTTGATTGGAAGGCTCTGTGGCACTCAGGGGAAGGATAGCAGGCTACTAAGAATAGAATTTATATCCTGTGATCACATAAAAGGAGAAGAGGTCCCCCTCAGTCACAGCCATGGGGAGGGGAATAGGGAGAAAGTGGAAGTGAGGAATGGGAGGATACAAGGCATGGGATAATAATTTAGATGTAATATGAAAGAATGAATAAATAATAATAATAAGAAGAAGAAATAAAGAATTATGTGTCTTCCTTTTTATGTCTAAGTTGTTTATTTTCTGACACTTCTATCACATTGGCCAATTATGTTTCTCCTTCAGTAATTTTACTAAGTATAATTGCTTATTTTACCATGTGGTTACTGTATACATTTTGCTATTATGGATTTCTGATAGTTGTTTTTAAGAACATCACTTCATACTACTAGGCAACTCTGACAGCTCAAGTAACTGGTGTTTCTAATGTTTAGCATTCATAAGTTAATGTTTGAGTCACACAAATTCTAGTCACAAATTCCTATCGTGTGATACTGAAATTTTCAGTGTAGTAATAAAGGGCATTCTAAAAGGGGCTATTTTGTCGACAAAGATAACACAAAGTTACAATTTCTAAGTGGAAAAGTAATTATATTTTAATCTGAGTGAATCATTTAGAATGAAGGAATATGTCTGATGTTTGTTCTTCAGTTGACATGAAATGACTAGGAAGAGACAGGAGAGATTATTTTTCCCATGAAGAGAAAAAAAAATCTCATATTCCAACTTAATTTTTGTCCTTTTTTATTAAAATGATATAATAAAGATTTCCCATATGCTTTACTCTTTACATTGTATTTTACAAACATGTAATATTTTCACAAACAAATCTCACTGCAATTTCTTGTTCTTCCTTATTCTCAGTAAGCTGCTAGGGTTCTGCTGGTATAACTCGAAGTGTGGTCAAAATATGTTTTAGCACAAAAGAATGCTTAGATTGTAAATTTTGTGTTTGAGAAGACAGAGTATCACTAGTAGTGGTGGCTCCTTGCTTTTTTTGTCAAATGACTGAGTTACATTTGTGACATATATAGTTGATAGTGCTTGAGCACAGAAGTAGAGAAGTTTCCTAGTAACTCATTTCTGCAGTTTTTAAGAAATATGTGACTTCTTTTATGTCTAAGCTGTTTATTCTCCTGCACTTTTACCACAGTTACTACTTACATTTCTCTTTCAGTAACTTTACTAAGTATAATTACATAGTTTACCATGTGGATACTCTACACATATGTACTTTGTGGATTTCTGACTGTTGTTCCAAGCACAGCAAGCCCTTTAGACTACTAGGCCACTCTGGTAGCTCAAGTAATTGATGCTGTTTATGTTTAGTATGCAAGAGTTAGTGTTTGTGTCACACAAGTTCAAATATCAACTTTCTAATGTGTTTTACTGAAATTTCCAATGGCAATTTTTCTGTACTGTAATAAAGGGTATTCTTAAAGGAGGTATTTTTATAGAAAAAGATAACTCAAAGGTACAAGTTCTAAATAGAAATTTAATTACATTTAAATACAAGTGAATCATTCAGAGTGAATGATTATATTTGATGCTTATTGTTCAGATGATAGGAAATAACTAGCAAGAGACAGGAGTGATTTTTTTCCCATAAGAGAATAAAAAAAACCCTCAATTTAATTTTTTCTCATGTCATAAAAGAGCATTGTTTAGCTTCATAACATCCAGACACAAACAGGCATACATCAATTTTAACTAATATATTTGTTCATGTATTTTACCTACTGATCATTGCCTCCTCCCTCCTCTATTCCTGGTCCCATGCTCTTTCCTTCTACTCCATTGCATTTTCTGTTATTCAAAGAAGGGGAGTTCCCCGACCAAATCACCTCAACTCATCAATCACGTCAGAACTGAGTTTGTACTCTTCTCATTTGGCCTGAAAAAGAAATCCTACCAAGGGAAAGAGAATTTTAAAAAAGGGCAACAGTGTCCATGTCAGAGACAGTCCCAGCTCATCTTATTAGTGGACCCACACTAAGCCTGATCTACATATCACCTACACATCTGTGTTGGGGTCCTAGGTCCAGTCTTTTGAGGATCCTTTGTTGATGATTGAGTCTCCACAATGCTCCCCCCCCCGGCATCCTGATAAATTGTCTGTTGATTTTCTTGTGTAGTTTATGTTAGTTCTTCATCCTCCTATACTTCTCCCTACTTTTCTACAGGACTCTGAACACTTTGTCTAATATTTGTTTTTGATTCATGGCATCTGTTTTGATTCACTGATGTCTGGAACCCTCAGGGGACATTTATGCCAGGCTCCTGTCTGAAAGCACAGCAGAGTATCAATAATAGTGTCAGAGGTTGTCTCTCTCCTGTGTTCTGAGTCTCAGTTTGGGCCAGGCATTGCTTGGACATTCCCTCAATCTCTGCTCTATTTTTATCCCTGCATATCTTGTAGGAAAGGTAAATTTCGAGTCATAGTTCTTGTGGGTTGGTTGGTATTCCCCTCCCTCCACTAGGAGTTTTGCCTAGTTAGAGGGTGTCTCTCAAGTGAGTCATCACCATATTATTCCAGAACTGTCTTATTTATCCACCTTGTCAGATATCTCCACTCAAACGTTATTCTTACTGTTCAGGCCCTGAACTGCTGCATCAGCTCTCCCCAGGTCTGATATCCACCCTCATTTCAATCTGAGATCTGTCTCCTACCTTGTTCCATATTTTCAACTTCTTTTTCTGTCTATTTTATTTTCCTTTCTTAATTAGAACAAAGCATCCTCCCTGGGTTCCTCCTTCTTACTCATTTTCTTTGGGTCAGCAAATTATAGTATTTTTATCCTGTACTATATGGCTAAGTAAATACATCCATGTATGTTTTTGTTAGTCTGGGTTATCACACTCAGAAGATGTTTTCTAGTCTACTTGCCTGAAAATTTCATGATTGTCTTTGTTTTATATCTGATTAGTATTTCATTATTTATTCTGCATTGTTTGAGTGAAATCATTTTTCTGGATTCTGGCTATAATGAATAAAGCTGTTATGAATATAATTGAGCAAGTGTCCTAGGGTTTATGTTCAGGTATGGTATAGCTATTTCTGGAGGTTAAGCTTGTACCAGTTTTCTGATAAAGTACAATTTTTTTGGGGATTTCGAAAGTCTACTACATATATTTAAAGTATGCAATCTCCTGTGTGTGAATGTACTGAAATAAACCATTAAAAGGATGCTCTCCCGAAAAATAAACTAAAAAGACTAACAAATATGAAGGAAGGGATAGAGGAGCATCTAATAACTAATATTTTCAACTAATTATATTGTATTATTACTACAGTACCAATATTGCCACAGGAACAACTCCTGTGACACTCATCAGTCATTCTTCATTACCTGAGCCAAGTCATTTAATTTCAGAGGGAAAGACCAGAAACTCAAGGCTCAACCCCTCATGTGTAATTGTTCAGATTTTTTTTTTCTCTATAATTAATAAATGATACATGATCAGGTTTACATCTTGGTCAAACACCTGTGGCCTTGTCCTTTACCTTCTTAGAAAGTACGCAATAAACCACAGAGGGCGGCTTTCCATGGAAATAAGCATGTTTTGGTATAGATGAACCACATGAAAGTTTAAGGGTTTCCAAGATTCCATAATTTTTAGTTTGTAACCTGATTAAAAAAAAAAAAAAAAAAAAAAAAAAAAAATGGCATCTACATTGTTGCCCCCCGCGGTATAAATAGACTATTTTCAAGTCATAGACTCGTCCTAGTCGTGCCTTGCCAATCGCTTATGTGTCTATTTCTGCTACATAGGAAATATTGTACCTTTTACCGAAGCTCATCTGAAAGCCCGTTTCCTCTTGTTTATATGGCTTTTTCC
>NW_026131462.1:0-44002 GCF_903995435.1 Acomys russatus | reverse complement strand
TGTACTCCCTTATAAGTGGAGTTTAGACATATTGTCACAATCTTCTCCTCAAGCATTCTTGCTTTTGAACTTCCAGGTTTCTGCAGTCTTTTGCCCCCATTAATTTATTTGTTTATTTTACATCCCAATCTCTACCAGTTTCCTTCTCTCCTCTCAGTCCGAACCTCCTACCCACTTCCTCCCTATACCCTTTCCCACTACCTCCTACCCTTGTGTACCAGCCCTGTAACACAAAGTCATATGAGGACTAAGTGAGCACACAGGCAAGACAGTGCAGCCTTACTAGAGAAATGGGATCCAGAGGGAGGCAAGAGAGTCCAAGACATAGATAGCCTCTGCTCTAATTGTTAAGGAACCCATGTGAGGACAACGCAGCCCATTGATTTCACATGTAGGGGCCCTAGGACATGTCCATGCATGTTAATTGGCCATGACTCATGGTTAGTTGAGTATGTAGGTCTTCTTGTTGTGTCATTGACCCTCCAACTCCCTCAATTCTTCCCCCGACTCTTCTAAAAGACTCCCTAAGTTTCTCCTACTGTTTGGCTGTGGTTCTCTGCATCTGTTTCCATTATATGTTGGATGAAGCCTCTTAGCTGACAGCCATGCTAGATTCCTGTCTTCAAGGCAGCAGAGTACCATCAATAATGTCGTGTTGGGTCTCTCCCATGGGGTGGATCTCAAGTTGGGCCAGTCATTCACTGGCCATTCCCTCTATCTCTGTTCCATCCTTTATCCCTGTACATCTTGTAGGCAGGACAAATTTTTGGTCAAAAAATTTTGGGGGGTGGGTTGGTATCCCCCTCCCTTCACTGGATGTCCTGCCTGGCTACTGGATATGGCCACTTCAGTCTCAGTATCTCCCACTGGTAGGAGTTTCAGCTAGGGCCACCTCATATCTTCCCAGATCTCCAGTTTGTCCAAGAGATGCCCCAACACAAATTTCCCTTCTCTACCCCATCCCTTTCATACTTTATCTCCTCTCTGCCTACACCTGATTCTCACCAACCATGCCCCCTCTCTACCTCCTCGTTCAACCAGTTTTCTCTCTCCTTCCACTTCTAATGCCTATGATGTCTGTTTTCCTTCCCCTTCTCATTGGGATTTGAACATCATCCCTTGAACCCTCCTTTCTACTTAGTTTCTTTGGGTCTGTGGATTGTAGCATGGTTATTTTGAACTATATGGCTAATACCCACACTTAGTGAGTACATACCATGTGTCTCCTTCTGGGCCTGGTTTATCTCACTCAGGATGATCTCCTCTAGTTCCATCCATTTGTCTGCAAATTTCATGATGTCCTCCTTTTTTAATAGCTGAGTAGTATCCTGCTGTGTAAATGTACCACACCTTTTTTTATCCATTCTTTTGTTGAAGGATATCTTGGTCATTTCCACTTTCTGGCTATCATGAATAAAGCTGTTATGAACATATTTGAGCAAAACTCCTTGTGGTTTGGTGAAGCATTGTTTGGGTATATTCCCAGGAGGGTATAGAGGGTCTTGAAAATATCACTACTCTCAATTTTCTGAGAAAGCACCAGATTGATTTCTAAAGTAGTTGTACAAGTTGCACTCCCACCAGCAATGGAGGACATTTCCTTTGATCCACATGGATCTGGAACTCCAGCTCTGGAGGACAGGGAAGGCAAACAGTAGGAAAATCCAAGTTCAATGGATATCCAGTCTAGCTACAATGTTCACTTTCAGTTATAAATCATCTTAAATTAACTTAAGACATAAAGTGACTGAAGGAGAAGCTGTAAGTCAGTACCTGGCTTTCACATCTATGTGCACAAGAAAACATATCCTTAAATACATATACACATATATATGGGGACACATGCATATAACACACAGAAATGAGTCTATAAATGTAAAGTCTACAATTTATTCAAATATTATTGAACTTCTCCATATTAATCAAGACTATAGGAAAGGAACCAAGTCTGTCTTTTGTCCCATTGTGCCTGTCTTGTTAGTTTCTTCTGTGTGGAAAGTCAGTTATCATGTCCTCAGAGAACTCTTTTAATCAATAATCACTCTCCTTTCTTTCCTTCTTTCCTTATCACATTTCTTTTTATTTCTTTTTCTGCATCATGACACACAGTTTCTTACTGATGCTAGACATTTCTTATCTCTGAGGAATATTTTATGAAGGCAATGCCTGCCCATCTCTTTGGTTTCCATTCCTCTGGGGAAATTTCTTTCTGGACTCATTCCAGGCCTACTTGCCACTTGGATCAGTGAAATAGTACAGGAACATGTGCCTTCATCCAACATGATGGAATGATGCAGTCTAAAGATGTTGCTAGTGTTTGCTAATGCCAGAAAATCTGAGTCAGGAACTGGACATTGAGGAATTACGATCAGTGCTGTGGAAAAACTTTTGGTGTAGTCATAGGCATACTTGAATTTATGTATAATGCTTACTAGGGTCATGAGTAAAGGTTTTTGTATTTCAGTCTTTTTAATCTGTGCACTGACTTCCTTTAGCTTTTATTTTTAAACCTTGTTTTTGATAATTCTGCTAAAATGGAACTAGTTAATGTAAAATATGGATTTAAAGAATACTAAAATGTATCCAGTATGTATCAACCATTGATGGTCACAAATTTTAATGACAGGTAGTACAGGTAGTAAAATAAGGGAGGAATCTAAAACAAAATCTCTCTTGACTCTAGTCATTTTTTCTGGAATTTCTATTCTGTCATATAGAACTTAGAGGCCCAATCTGCCTTTATTATACATAACTGCAATGAAAATCCTTTCTGGATTTGGCCATTCGATGAGAAGACTTTAGCAATAGCCACGGATTGTTTATGTTCATGATCTTTTATAATATAGAAGGAACAAGGTAAGTTTCCTTTCATGATGATTCAGCAGTTGCTGTTATTAATATGGGAATTCTGAGCCTTCACTTGTTTTATTTTGCCATTTCTCAGTTTTGTATTCATATCAGCTATGACGAGTGAACTAAAGCAGAATTACTCAGAGGGTAACAGAATTCATCCTGTTGGGATTCAGAGCCCGTCCAAAGTTTCAGGTCTTCTTATTCTTAGTATTCTTGCTGATCTACACGGTCGTTGTGGTAGGGAATTCCAGCATGATAATTGTCATTAAGATGGACTCCAGACTCCAAACGCCTATGTATTTCTTCCTCAGAAACTTGTCCTTTTTAGATGTCTGCTATTCTACAGTCATTGCTCCCAAAACCTTAGCCAACTTCCTGACAACAGAAAAGAAAATTTCCTACAACGGTTGTGCTGCCCAATTCTTCTTCTTTGCTTTGTTTGTTACAACTGAAGGCTTTCTTCTTGCTGTCATGGCCTTTGATCGGTTCTCAGCCATTTGCTCCCCACTCCTTTACTCTGTGCGCATGTCCCAAAAGGTCTGTGTTCAGTTGGTAACTGGCTCCTATATCTGTGGATGCATCAACTCCATGATACAGACAGGATTCACTTTCAGCTTACATTTCTGTGGAGAAAACAGGATAGACCACTTCTTCTGTGATGTCCCAGCTCTGATCAACATCTCATGCGTTGACGCCTTTGTGAATGAAATGGTGCTGTTTGTTCTGTCTGCTCTCATCATCATCTCCACCACAACCATTATTCTGGTTTCCTATGTCTACATCCTTGCCACTGTCCTGAAGATCCCATCCACCCGTGGCAGGAGTAAGACCTTCTCCACGTGTGGCTCTCATATAGCAGCGGTGAGTTTATTCTATGGAACTGTGCTATTTATGTATGCCCAGCCTGGGTCCATCTCATCACCAGAGAAAAGCAAGATTGTAGCTGTGTTCTACACACTTATAATACCCATGCTGAACCCTCTGATATATAGTCTAAGAAACAGAGACGTGAAAGATGCTGCCAAAAAAATACTAAGTGGGAAATGTTCTCAGTGTCATTCATGAAACCGTTATTTAGTGGACAAATTTATTTTCAAGTTGTATATGGAAATAAATATAATTTCATAAGTTTTATATATTAGTAATTCTACTGGTATCTGCTACCTGACTTTCTTAGTTTCAGAATGTTGTTTGTTCGTTGTTGGGGATTGATTTGCATTTGCTTTCCTGAACAGCTATGCATCGTGCATGTTACATTGCCGACCTGTCAGGAATGAGAGGCCAATGGTACAGTTGTGGAAAATTATTATGGATTCAGAAACTCATTTATAAATATACATGAAGCCTGCTTCATAGGTACTTCCAGACAGTACAAACATCTGTGAAAAGAAGTCATATGCCTCAGTGATAAGAACACAGATATTTTAAAATATGGATATAATGTGCTCACCAAACACCCCTGTCGACATTTATGTTTGTGCCTAAAGATTCCTGCTATTTTTAGCCTCACTCAATTGCTTTTTCAGTGCAAGGTGGTTACTGCAAAGAGTCATAACTGTTTAAGCTCTTGGAAATAAGTGGCTTTGTGGCAGTGGCCTAATGCTCAAGCATCAATAGAAGACACTAACCAGGCATCAGATACCACACTCTCAGGATTTAAGGGATGCCATGCAACAGTTTGCAGGAAAGAATGTAAAAGATAGAGGAAGATGTGTATTGTAAGTGCACGTTTTCTTTGCATTGGAACATTTCTTCATGGAGGGAGGAGGAAGGAAGTTCATGAAAAAAAAAAAAAAACCCTAAACTTTCAGTGCTCTGAAATCTCACAGAATTTACTATGTTGAACAAGTGAAGAAAGTTTCAAAATTCAAAAGGCTCCCCCTTGTGTTATAAAACTAGTGAGGGTTGCGGACATGGGAAGATTATCTGATGAGGTTACTGGCAATGAGCTTCAGAGATGGAGGTTTCATGAAAAGAAACCATGCTAAGTGGCTTTTCAGTAATGCATCTACCTTTGTGTCAGCCATGTTCCTGTAACTAACCGCCTTTGGTCATCCAAGCCAGTCTCAGGTCTTTTCCAGTGCCATATCTGGTGTGAACAGAAATTTGTATATGTCTTCCCAGGAGAGAATAATTACCAAATAATAAATGCTCTGATATAAATACATGTACCACTGTGCCAAAGACTAGTTTGGACAGGTCAGGGGAGACTGGGGAGGTCTGTGTAGAGTCAGTGCCTGATCGCTCAGCAGAATTTTTTAAAGGTAAAACTTGATTCTCTGAGATGGAACTATTTGTAGCCAGCAATAAAAAGTAAAGGGGAAATAATCTCTCTCTCTCTCTCTCTCTCTCTCTCTCTCTCTCTCTCTCTCTCTCTCTCTCTCTCTCTTTAAATGGATGAAGCAAGACAAGTTCCAAAGAGCAAGTTTCAACAAAACTTCAACAATGTCACACACACACACACACACACACACATATGCACACACACACACACATGCACACACACACAAATGGACACACATACAGATCTACAGAAAGACTGACATACGCACATTCACACATTGGGTGTATGAAACAAATCCTCAATGCCTCCAACCGTATTCACACATTCATATTGGATGGATGGAACAAATTCAAATGAGTGATATCTAATAATTTTACACATACACAGTTGGTGGATGGAGCAAACTACTAAGGCTCCAGCCACATTATTTTTTCTCCCATAGATTATATATGCCATACAAATTTTCAATGTGTTTACATTCTATTTTACCTTCAGTGAATATTACAATGACTGGACATAGAATGACACATTTCCCAATATCCTCCTCATACGATCAAATGTTCTATGTACTAAGAGCAAAAACCAATTTATTCCCAAGAACCAACTAAGCCACTTGTTATGGACTAACAACATATGAGCAAGCAAGGTAATTTTCTCAGCCAGCTTTTCTTTACTGTTGGAGCTGCAATTTTTGGTTACAAAGAATCAATTATAAAGTAATCTTTTAATAAATCTTAAAATAACCACAAACAAAACTTTTATATAAAAAGCAATCAGCCATTTCCACTTTAAATCTTCAAGGTGCACATCTACTCATCAACAATTTTTTTTTATTAAATTGTATCAGGAAGTTGAGGGCAAAATGGGTGCAAGAAATTAATCATCACCAGCTCAGCTTCAGGAGGGAGTCATATCAGCCAGTGCTAATTGGGGTATTTGTTCTTGCTCCCTATTTCAAAAACTTTCTAGCTTAACTATTCAAACTTTGCTTTTCTAAACTTTAAATTGTTTCTCAAGATTTTTTTTTTTTTACATCAAAGCCACTGACTACCACTCAGGAAAACAATCACACTACGTTATAGGGAGTGAGGCTCTCCTCACATCCAGTCACACCATCACAGATATATGGGGAGCATAGCAATGACAAACAAGGAGGCACATCAGCAGCAGGAAGTAATCTGGAACAGGAAGCCCTTAGGGCCACACCTCTCCAAGGGGCACCCACTGCAGCCACGCAGAGTGGTGAACGTCCTCCAGGAAGTTCACCTGCCCACTCCAGCTCCTCCTTCGTGGCATCTGCCCCACACACAGTCTTGATCATCATATTTTTAAAGAGGAAACTGCAGTAACTAGATGCTGAAGAATCTTGGTTGATTGAAACACCTAAATGGTTCTAGAAATATCATTAGCCAAGTACATAGCCGAGTGCATGTGGGACAATGTAAAAAGAAACCACACAGACTAGAGATAACTCCTTCATCTCCTTGATTGTGTTTTCCTGTATTTCTTTGTTTGTTTGTTTGTTTTGTTAATTTTTTTATTAGTTTATTCTTGTTACATCTCCATGGATATCCCATCCCTTGTATCCTCCCATTCCTCCATCCCTCCCATTTCCCCCTTATTCCCCTCCCCTATGACTGTGACTGAGGGGACCTCCTCCCCCTGTATATGCTCACAGGGTATCACGTCTCTTCTTGGTATCCTGCTGTCCTTCCTCTGAGTGCTTTGAGGGATTTATTTTCATCCTTTAAGGAAAACCTCTATCATTTTCATAACCTCAGATTTAAGATCATTTTCTTATGCTTCAGGCTGGTTTCTGGGGGTGTCATATTGTCCTAGGATTTGTTGCTTGTGTTTCTAAGCTCAACTCCAGCCATCTTGTTTTCTCTGGTGTTAGCAGGCCTGATGGATCCTCTGCTGACCTGTCTCAGATGGATCAGGCAGATTAGTAGTCAGCAGTGGACAGGGCTCTAAGCTGAGTGTTGTTTGGGCCTGACACAGGCCTCCTGGGATAGAGGGGGATGTGGTTTTTCATCCTGCCTACAGCTCACCACTTCTGGCTCTCTGAGTCTGTGTCCTAGATCAATCAGGCAAATCCGGCTATGTTCCAGGTGGGTCAGGCATATTAAGCAGATCACCAGTAGTCACTGGTGTTATGGTTTCACCAGTCCAGCCACTTGCTAGCCAGGGAGAAACTGTATTCCTAACTCTCAGATTCTGTTGGTCTCCACCATGTTGGACCGGTGAACCTGTATATTCTTGTTGTCCAGCTGATGTCCACTGGAGGACCAGCAGAACTGTGGATTGGGGCTGGGTTTCTGACCCTAGTATCCAGGTGCTGCCCCCTAGGGAAGAAAGAGGAATCCAAGGTCTAGTTGCTAGAGCGCTCCTGGAACTGGGGACCTGAGCTCACATAGACAGAAAGCACCAGGTTCCACAATTCCAGGACCTTGCAAGACTCCTTGGCCTGGGAGATGACTGTTGGGGCCTGGAACTATGTGTCCCCAGCTCTATGGATGTCTCCTCCCATTCAGGAAACACCCATATCAGTCCTTTAGAAGTAGCAACTAGGTTCCGCACCTTAACAGCCGTCTCTGATCTTCTGCCACTCAAATGCAGCATGCCCTCTACCATCACCATCTTGCAAAAACTCCATTTTATCTTATTTTATTTTACTGTTATCCCTTAAAATGCTGGGTTTTTTTTTCTAGTGAGAGACAAAAAGGGAGTAGATCTGGATGGGAAGGCATATGGAGAAGAGTTTCAGGAGAAGAGAGACAGAAAACAGTAAACAAGATATGTGAACAAAACAATCTATTTCCAATAAATGGAAGAATAAGAGAAAAATCACATTATAATATGTGTGTTTAATCCACATTCTCTATATTGTCATACAAATATATTTTAAAATGTGTATTCTACTGACTTAGAAAATCAAAGGGAAATGGATGATTTTCTTGATAGATTTCACTTTAAAAAATTAAATAAATATCAGTTAAACAATTTAAATAGTCCTGTAACCCCTAAGGAAATAGAAGAAGTCATCAAAGATCTTGCATCCAAAAAAAGCCCAGAGCCAGATAGTATTAGCTCAGAATTCTACCAGACATCGAAGAAGCGATAATACCAATACTCCCCAAACTATTCCACAAAACAGAAACAAAAAGATAATTTCCAAACTCATTCTATGAATCCATAGTCACCATGATATCTAAACCACACAAAGACTCAGCAAAGGAAGAATTTCAGACCAATTTCACTCATGAACATTGATGCAAAAACACTCAGTAAAATATCCCCAAACCAAATCCAAGAACACACCAAATACATCATTCACCATGATCAAGTAGGCTTCATTCCAGGAATGAAGGCATGGTTCAACCTAAAAAAAAAACCATCAATGTAATCAACTATATAAACAAACTAAAAGAAAAAAAAATCTCATGATTATCTCATTAGATGCAGAAAAAGCCTTTGACAAAATCCAACACTTCTTCATGCAGAAAGTCTTGGAGAAATCAGGGATACAAGGCACACACCTTAACCTAAGAAAGGTTACATACAGCAAACCAATAGCCAACATCAAACTAAATAAAGAGACACTCAAAGCAATTCCACTAAAATCAGAGAAAAGACTAAGTTTCCTACTCTCTCCACCTCCCCTAATACAGTCCTTAATTTCTAGCTAGATCCATAAGACAACTAAAGGAAATCAAGGGGTTATAAGTCAGTAAGGAAGAAGTCAAAGTATTGCTATTCACAGATGATATGATATTATACATAAGTGACCCTAAAATTATACCAGAGAAGTCCTATGGCTGATAAACACCTTCAGCAAAGTGTCTGGATACAAGCTTAATAATAATAATAATAAAAAACAAACCCAGCAGCCTTTCTGGATACAAATGACAATTGGTCTCAGGAAGAAATAAAGGAAATGACACCCTTCACAATATCCACAAATAATATAAAGTATCTTGGTGGGTGTAAATCTAACCAAGCAAGTCAAAGACTTGTATGACAAGAACTTAAAGTCTTTGAACAAATAAATTGAAAAAGATATCAAAGATTGAGAGATGTCCCATGCTCATGGATCCATAGAATTAACTTAGTAAAAATGGCTATCTTACAAAAAGCAATCTCCAGATTCAGTGCCATCCCCAACAAAATACCAACACAATTCTTTTTTTTTTTTTCAAAGATTTATTTATCTATCTATCATTATGTATACAGTGTTCTGCCTGCATGTACACCTGCGGGCCAGAAGAGGGCACCAGATCACATTACAGGATTACAGGTGGTTGTGAATCACCATGTGGTTGCTGGGACTTGAACTCAGGACCTTTGGAAGAGCAGGCGATGCTCTTAACCACTGAGTCATCTCTCCAGCCCCCCCCCCCAACACAATTCTTACAGACTTTGAAAGAACAATTCTAAACTTCACATGGAAACCCAACAACAACTAACTACAACCTAGAATAGCTAAAACAGTTCCATACAATAAAAGAACTTCTGGAAGTTTCCTGATCCCTGACTTCAAGTTGTAGTACAGAACAATAGTAAGAAAAACTGCATGGTACTGGCATAGACATAGACTGGCTGATCAATGGTATCAAATCTAAGCCCTAGAGACGAAGCCACACACCTACATACAGTTGGCTTTTGACAAATGAGCTAAAGCCATACAATGGCAAGAAGAAAGCATCTTTAGCAAATGATGCTGGTTTAATCAGATGTCAACATGCAGAGAAGCAAATAGATCCATATTCATCACCCTATACAAAACTCAAGTCCAAGTGGATCAAAGACCTCAATATAACATGAGATACACTAAATTTATTGGAAGAGAAACTGGGGGAAAGCCTAGAACTTATTGGCTGAAGACACAACTTCCTTAACAGAACACCAATAGCCCTGCCTCTAAGATCAGTAATTAATAAATGGGACCTTTGGCACTGATTCCTTAATGATTCTACTTTATTAGTAATTTATTAAAGGCATGCACCTCCCTTACAACCTGACTACCCTAAACAGGAGGGAAAGGAGACTAAGGAGAACAAGAATGAAACCTTCTGGGTATCAATTCCACATGGCAAATCCCCTGGCGTAATTCTCAGGAGTCTAGCAGATCCTCTATGGGTCAGAAGAAGCTTCACTGTCAGTGGACCAAACCTGGAGGAATCCACAGAGCTCACTACCTGCCGCCAAATCCTTCAACTCTCTGCACTGTCGGGCAGGAGCCTCTAATCTCTCTCACCCCAATTCCTCAATGTCCTTCTCTCCCTATTCAATCAATGGTCCTTTTTGCAATACAACCCCTGGGCGGAGTTGCTTGAGCCTGTATTTTGTCTTGGGCTAAAACTTCCTCTCTCTCTGAGTCTACCTAAGATCTTTATGAGTTTGAAGAGACAAGGTCTCACTGGGGTCAAGCCACCCAAGACTACTTTCACTTGGGCCCATTCTAAGGCAAGGTTACATTCTTGCCTTCTTGACACTGTAAAGTTTCTGTAAGGCAAAAGCCACTCTCAATAGAATGAAACAACAGTCTACTGATTGGGAAAAGATCCTCACCATTTCTAATCCACCAAAGGACTAATACCCAAAATGTACAAAGATCTAAAAATTTAAGCACCAATAAATGAATTGCCCCATTTAAAAAATGAGACACAGATCTAAAGAGAATTATTTTTGACCAAGGAATCTTTTAATTTTTTTTTATAGTTTATTTATATTACATGTAGATAATTATCCCATTTGTATCTTCCTGTTTCGGCTCCCCCTCCTTTTTCTGTCCTATCCCCCTTCCCTAGACCTATGACAGAAGGGGCCCCCCTCCCCCACCAGGTGATCACAGCCTATCAGGTCTCATCCAAATAGCCTACATCTCCTTCCTCTGGCTGGAGTACAGAGAGTGGTATGGAAGAGTGGGGGGATGGAAAGTTCCAGAGGGTTCAGGAGGCCCACAAGGAGACCATTAAGGCTCTCAGATCTGGACCCAGAGGGGCTGTACAAACTGTTGCATCAACCAAAGACAATGCATGTGGTGAACTCCAACCTCCTGTTCAGATATAGCCAATGGATAGCCCATTCTCCACGGTTGTGGGAGGAGCAGGGACTGCCTCTGACTTGGATTCTGGTGCTCCCAATTTGATAACTGAAAGGTCTAGAATCACTTAAAGAAATGTTCAATGTCTTTAGTCATCAGGGAAATGAAAATTAAAATGACTCTGAGATTCTGGAAAACAGTCCTCCACTGTTGGTGGTAGTGCAACTTATACAACTATTTTGGAAATCCTTCCGGCACTTTCTCAGAAAATTTGGAATAGCTCTAGATCAATATCCAGCAATACCCCTCCTGGGTATAATATACCCAAAAGATGCTCCACCATACAAAAAGGGAACTTGCTCAACTATGTTCATAGCAGCTTTATTAGTAATAGCCAGAATCTGGAAACAACCTAGATGTCCCTCAACTGAAGAATGAATAAAGATACTGTGGTACATTTATACAGTGGAATACTACTTAACCACAGAAGGAAATCATGGACTTTACAGGCAAATGATTGGAATTGGGAAAAAAAAATCCTGAGTGAGGCAACCCAGACCAAGAAAGACACACATGATATTTACTCACTTATAAATGATTTTTAGCCATATAGTGTGGGATAAATATACTACAATGCACAGACACAAAGAAGATATGTAATAAGAAGGATCCAAGAGTGGATATTCAAGCTTCACTTATAAGAGGAAATAGAAAAGGCATTGGTGGTGGCTCTAGAGAGGGAGCAAGATAGGAAAAGGAGTGCAGAGTGATATGAGAGAGGAGATAATACCTGGGGCGAGTTGGGACAGGGAGGACAGAAGGCCTGCAGAGAAAAGAGAAACTGTGCACAGGTGCATGCTGAAGACCTGAGTTAGGGTTGGTTCCTTGGATGATGAGGGAGATTCTAACATAGGCTCCTAGAAGCAGGTGCCATAGTGACTGAAGAGGCTACCTTCTAACTAGATAAAAGTCCTAGTAGATGCAGGGGAACCCCAGCCCTCCCACAAATAATTTGGCCCAAAATTTAACTGGCCTACAAGACGTGCAGGGATAAAGACAGAACAGAGACCAAGGGAATGTCCAACCAATGCGTGGCCCCACCCAAGCCTCACCCCATGGGTGAAAGCCAACCCCTGACACGGCTAATGATTCTCTGATACCCTTGCAGACAGGAGCCTAGCAGAGTTGTCCTATTCGAGGCTCCAACCCAGTAGTGCTTCAAAACAGATGTGGAGACTCACAGCCAAACTTTGGGCCATTTGTAAGGAGTCTTATGAAAAAGAGAGGGAAGGAGAAAAGGACCCGGGAGTGACAGGAGCACCCCAAGAAGAACAACACAACCACATAACCAAAGCTTAGATGGGCTTGCTGAGAATGATGCACCAACCAAGGACCATGCATGGACTGGATTCAGGCCCCCTACACAGATGTGGCTGTAGCCTTCAAACCTACTTTGTTTGGGGTTCTTTAATGTTTATACCTCCGTTTGCAAAGACCATGCACCCTCAAGATGCGGTTCCTCTTCCAGTGGACAAGCGTCACCTGTCCTAACACAAGTCTATTTTCTGTGTAAAAACACTGCACACCTTTACACAAGTCTGTTTCACATCTCACACTTGGGATCAAAACAAAAACATATTTACATCTGCTACAAGAGCTTAGTGGACACTAGGCAAATCCTCATACTAGCCTATATTTCTTTTCTATTTCCTTAATTACAATATTTAGTTTATTATCTTTATTTATATATGTTTGTTTGTTTGTACATATGTACCTGAGTGTGTGTGCATGCAATATGTCATGCATGTGTCCATGGAGGCAAAAAGAGGATTCGGATCCCAGGGAACAAGAGTTATAAATATTTGTGAGCTATGCAGTGTGGGCTTCTTTAAGAGCTACTAGTGCTTCTAACCACTTTAAGGCATCTTTCAGCCTCATTTTTTAAACAAAAATTAAATATTTGAAGTTTATGGTACCTTTTATATTAGCAAATAAATACATATTACTAGTCAACATTGTTTTATAATTATTTAAAATTTCAGGTTTTATTTGTTATTAAATTTAAGACATTTAAAATAAAGTTTGGTTTGCTTTTGTTTTCAAATTTATCAGATTTTTCTTACTCTATGGTTTATTCTTTTTTTATATATAAATGTTACATACTTTACTTTGGCTATTTGTTTTTTTTTTTATTAATTTATTCTTGTTACATTTCAATGTTTATCCCATCCCTTGTATCCTCCCATTCCTCCCCCCCCCCATTTTCCCATTATTCCCCTCCCCTATGACTGTTCCTGAGGGGGATTGCCTCCCCCTGTATATTCTCATAGGGTATCAAGTCTCTTCTTGGCTACTTGCTGTCCTTCCTCTGAGTGCCACCAGGTCTCCCCCTCCAGGGGACATGGTCAAATGTGAGGCACCAGAGTACGTGAGAAAGTCATATCCCACTCTCCACTCAACTGTGGAGAATATTCTGACCATTGGCTAGATCTGGGAAGGGGTTTAAAGTTTACCTCCTGTATTGTCCTTGGCTGGTGCCTTAGTTTAAGCGGGACCCCTGGGCCCAAATCTGCCTATCATATTGTTCTACTTGTAGATTTCTAGGACCATCTGTATCCTTTTATTTTGCTATTCTCCCATGCGTCTCTCATTTAGAGTCCCAATAGGATGCCTTCCCCTCTGTCCCAGTTTCCTGGTAAGTGAAGGCTTTTGTGGGACATGCCCCTTGGGCTAGTATGCAGATATAAGTGAGTATATACCATTTGATTCTTTCTGCTTCTGGGTTAACTCACTCATTATGATCATTTCTAGCTCAATCCATTTATCCACAAATTTCGGGAATTCCTTGTTTTTAATAGCTGAGTAGTATTCCATAGTGTATATGTACCACAGTTTCTTTATCCACTCTTCTACTGAGGGACACTTAGGCTGTTTCCATGTTCTGGCTATTATGAATAAGGCTGCTATGAACATGGTTGAGCAAATTTTCTTGTTGTGTGCTGGAGCATCTTCTGGGTATATTCCAAGGAGTGGAATAGCTGGGTCTTGAGGAAGCCCTATTCCCATTTTTCTGAGATAGCACCAGCTAGATTTCCAAAGTGGCTGTACTTGTTTGCATTCCCACCAGCAATGAAGGAGTGTTCCTCTCTCCCCACATCCTTGCCAGCATGTGGTGTCGCTTGAGTTTTTGATCTTAGCCATTCTGATGGGTGTAAGATGGAATCTCAGAGTTGTTTTGATTTACATTTCCCTGATGACTAAGGAGGTAGGAGTTTCTGAAATTCAATGAAAATGAAGAAACAACATACCCAAATTTGTGGGATACATTGAAAGCAGTGCTAAGAGGAAAATTCATAGCACTAAGTGCCTTTAAAAAGAAATTGGAAACATCGCACATAAGCATCTTAACAACACAACTGGAAGCCCTAGAAAAAAAAGAAGCAGAAACACCCAAGAGGAGTAGACGCCTGGAAATAATCAAACTCAGGGCTGAAATTAACAAGTTAGAAACTAAGACAACAGTCCAAAGAATCAACAAAACCAAAAGCTGGTTCTTTGAGAAAATCAACAAGATAGACAGACCATTAGCCAAACTAACTAAAAGGCAGAGAGACAGTATTGAAATCAACAAAATCAGAAATGAAAAGGGAGACATAACAACAGACACTGAAGAAATTCAAAGAATCATAAGATCCTACTTTGAAGGCATATACGCCACAAAATTTGAAAATCTAAGGGAAATGGACGATTTTCTTGAACAATTTCACTTGCCAAAGTTGAATGAAGAACAGATAAACAAGCTAAATAGTCCCATTTCCCCTACAGAAATAGAAGCAATCATCGATGGTCTCCCAACCAAAAAAAGCCCAGGGCCAGATGGTTTCAGTGCAGAATTCTACCAGACCTTTAAAGGCGAGCTAATACCGATACTCTTCAAGCTACTCCAAAAGATAGAAATGGATGGAAAATTACCAAATTCATTCTATGAGGCCATAGTCTCATTGATACCTAAACCTCACAAAGACTCAACAAAGAAAGAGAATTTCAGACCAATTTCTCTTATGAACATAGATGCAAAATACTAAATAAAATACTTGCAAAACGAATACAGGAACACATCAAGATATCATTCATCATGACCAAGTAGGCTTCATTCCAGGCATGCAGGGATGGTTTAATATACGGAAATCCATCAATGTAATCCACCATATAAACAAACTGAAAATAAAAAACCACATGATTATCTCCTTGGATGCAGAGAAAGCATTTGATAAAATTCAACACCCATTCATGTTTAAAGTGTTAGAGAGATCGGGGATACAAGGCACTTTCCTCAACATAATAAAGGCTATATACAGCAAGCCAATAGCCAAAATCAAAGTAAATGGTGAGATACTCAAGGAAATTCCTCTCAAATCGGGAACAAGGCAAGGCTGCCCACTCTCTCCATATCTCTTCAATATAGTACTCGAAGTTCTAGCCAGAGCAATAAGACAACAAAAGGAGATCAAGGGTATCCAAATGGGAAAGGAGGAAGTCAAATTATCCCTCTTTGCAGATGATATGATAGTGTACATAAGTGACCCTCAAAACTCCACCAGAGAACTCCTAAAGCTGATAACACCTTCAGCAAATTGGCTGGATACAAAATTAACTCAAAAAAGTCTGTAGCCTTCCTATACACAAATGACAAGCTTGCAGAGGAAGAAATTAGGAAAACCACACCCTTCACATTAGCCACAAGCAATATAAAATATCTAGGAGTTACCCTAACTAAGCAAGTGAAGGACTTGTATGAAAAAAATTTCAAAACTCTGAAGAAAGAGATTGAAGATGACCTGAGAAGATGGCGTGATCTTCCTTGCTCATGGATCGGGAGAATTAACATAGTAAAAATGGCCATCCTACCAAAAGCAATCTACAGATTCAATGCAATCCCTATCAAAATACCTACACAATTTTTTAAAGACATTGAAAGTTCAATTCTGAACTTCATATGGTTTATTCTTCATTTCTTTCTACAATACTTAACTTTTACCCATATTTTATCTTATAAATGTTATTTTTATCTTAATATCTGATAAGATAATAATTACTATGAGTATTTGAAGTAAATATATTTTGTTTTAATAGAAAACATTTAGACACTACTCATTGTTTTTTTTTTCTGTGTCTTCACTCTGTCCTCACATGTCTGCTGCCATACATAGATGTTTCTTAAAATAATAAATATAATTTCTTCTTATATTTTTTAAAAATAAAATAAGCTCATTTTGCCATATCACTCTTAATAGTAACATTTTTATGAATAATTTATTATTGTCTGGTGAAACAGAAAGTGTGAAGAAATACAAGGTAAAGCTTAAAGACTCAATAATGATAGCTTGTTTTTCATATTTATTTTTGAAATTATAATCACATTATTTACTCTTTTCTTTTCCTCCCTTCAACCCCTCTGTGGTGTTTTAAATAGGTATGGCTCCCATAGACTCATGTGCTTGAAGGCTTGGCCGATAAGGAGTGGCACTATTCGGTGGTGTGGCCTTGGAGCTGGAAGTGTGTCACTGTGGGGTGAACTTTGGAGTCTCATATGGTCAAGCCAGGCCCAGTGAATCAATCTCCTTCTGATACCTGCAGATCAAGATGCAGAACTCACAGCTCCTTCTCCAGCACCATGCCTGTCTATGTGCTGTCATGCTTCTTGCAGTAGTGATAATGGACTAACCCTCTGAAACTGTAAGCCAACACCAATTATATGTCTTCTTTATAAGAGCTGCCGTGGTCATGTTGTCTATTCACAGCAATGAAGCCCTAAGACTTCCTCCTATGCACCCCTCTTCTCTCTCAGATTCATGACCTGTTCCTCTTTAATTGGTCTCTCTCTCTCTCTCTCTCTCTCTCTCTCTCTCTCTCTCTCTCTCTCTCTCTCTCTCTCTCTCTCTCACACACACACACACACACACACACACCTAATTTAGAAATCCAAACATAAAACTCTTCCACTGTCACCATTATTTTCATCCATTGTGTTATACAAATATTTCTAATTAAAGATGTCTTTAAAGGAAAGATGAAGTCTTTCTCAATATAGTTTGTTAATGTCGATTTTGCATTGATGGTTTACAAATACAATAATTCTCTCTATATGTTTAACCTAATGTTCTACTTTTATAGTTAGCCGTGTTAGTTAGATTCCCAAAAAGATAAATTTGTGTCTTTGAGAAGGTAAAATGTGAGATTCGGCCTTGCTGGTCTCAAGAAAAAATTTAGATATACAGAAGATAATTCCTCCACCCTAACCACTAGGAGTATGTATATAAATATATCCCCGAGTTTGTAAATACAACCCGATAAATCCTTGTGTTGACAAGAACAGTCATGAAACTACAACGAGGAGTGTAAGGTAAATAAGAGGTGATTGCAAAATTTTGACTTTGCATTCTGTTTTACTTTTAAAATATGATGGATACTAAAATTTGAGTTGAAGTTGTATCAGTCTGAGGAATAAAACAGAGAAGCAGGCATGCTTTGGCTTTCATTGACTCTTTAATCTGTAAGCTGGTCTGTAACATAGGCACACATTTCTCCATACTCTAAAATAAGGACGTCATAAAACACAAAGTAACGTGCGTACATTGATGTTCATCACAGGTTCAAACTGCCGTACGTACATTGATGTTCATCACAGGTTCAAACTGCCCGTTTGCTAGATTCTATGATTTCCTATAACCCTATATGTGTGTTAAGCCTGAGAACTTATCAACTTGCTGGGGATATTCTATGATTTTTTTTTTCAAAAAGGAGGATTTTTGTCTTAGCTGTGGGACAGGCTTTTCCATTAATCTCCTTAAGATTTCTTTCTTACCTAAAAATATGGGTGATTTATGAAGTCATTTAGTCAATATAAATTTGTATTTTCAATGGAGTGAGCACTGGAGACAATAAAAATTTACATAGCATTCTTCTACCATTACTGTTATTGTACGTACAAGTATTATGTAATACTTTTAAAATATTTCTAATTAAAGAAAAGGTCCTTCTTAATATAGTATATTCAAGCCAATTTTATATTGCTGGTTTACAAACAGCATGATTCCCTATGGATACTTAACTTAATATTCCACTTTTATATTTAGGCATGAGAGTTTAGAGGGCCCCAATAGACAAATTTCTGTCGTCAATAAGGCTAATGTGAGATGGGACTTTGCTAGTCTCAAGAAACAATTTAGGAATAGGGGTGATAATCCTTCAAACTTAACAAATTGATCCGCTTTGTCACAATTAGTTATTAATTGCAGCAGGGCAGCTAGATGATTCTCAGAGGGTAGAATGAAACTTTTGTATTCTACTGTGAATTATCCTCAGTCAAGCCTGTGTAAAATATCTCAAGAATTAATCAGTCTCAGCGGGCATTATTAAAAAGTGAATTTAGCAAGAAACAAAATTAGAAGCAACCCCAAGAAATCCCTGCATAGGTAGATAATTACAGAAAGAGTTTGAGGTGATGTGAAATGCCGAGGACTATAGAGTCATTGAGAAAATTTTTAAGTTTCCAGAGATGTCTTACATAGGTAAATAGTCAAATAAATCTCTTGGGTGGATGCAAACAGTCTTAGACTATTTCCCACAGAGTTCATAAGATGTATTGGATAAGTGTATTTGGAATCCTTCCATGGAGAATTATTCCTACCTTATGCCATATCTCCTTCTTTTTCTTTTAAGTATATTTGAGAGGATAGTTTGTTTTCATTATAAATGACTTTATATTAACCCTTGTAAGTTAATTTAGAACAGATGTCCACATGTCATCCCTTCAGTGAAAGCGCTGCTATATTGCATACAGTAGATTAATATATTGCATATATTAGATTAACAGTATAGGTTAGAACAGAGAGGGGGGAAAAGCTCTCTTTCCCTTCTCTGTAAAAACCTGTGGACTGTAGTTCCTGCTGCTTCTAGTACAGTTGTGAAAACCTGATATTTTGTCCAACTCCTTCAAAGGGAATATTTTGGATTTTTTTCACTTTAAAAGGTTCATTTTGAATGTCAATATAAAATTTAATAATTTGTTTTGATATACTACTAAAAATTTTTGAGATAGTTGCTAATAATATAAACATGTAGCAAAATTTACATCACTTAATGATCTTTTTTTTCCCCCCTTCAACTCATATCAGATGTAGAGATGTTATTCTCATGTATAACCTCACAGTTATTTTGGATTGATAATAGTTGCTTGCTTCAAAGAACATTAAGTATTATATATTACAATGTGTTAGTTACTTTAAGCAGCAGACACACTGAATTATAAGTTGATTTTTCTATCATTAATTCTCTTTTGACTTTGTATCAATATTATATTCCAAACCACAATAATCATTAAATATATACAGCCTAAGTATTCTTAAAGACATCTCTTTTTATTAAATATTTTTTATTTTGTACATATAGGTTTATATTATTACACATATATACAATAAACTACCTACAGCAAGAAGAACCATGACACAATCCTGAATTATATAAATGCTACATTCTTAATGTTTTGGCTATCTGTATTGGCCAGCTTTGAAGAAAACAGCTTTCCTATCTTGGTGTGTCTAAAATTCTGAATGTAAATCAATATCTATCATATCTTGTCATTATCAGCTTAAAACATCTATCTAGACCTAAAAACATCTTAACTCCTAATTAACTAAGCTTAATTGTAAATCAAAGACACCTTATTATGCTCAACCATTCTTTACATTTTTGTAAAAATGAGGAAAATGTTTAAGAAGATACTTAGGGGAACCAACTCTATGATTATAATGACCAAACTCTTAAATAAAAAGAGGAGATTGAAATGACAAGAATGTTGTGTTTCTATAATCTACAAATGAAACACTCTTTAGAAAAGCAAGACACTATGTTATCTGTCATTGAAGCATTTTGTAATTTGTGACTGAAGCTAAATCAACATAATAAGTGATTAAGTATTTCAAACCCATTCTTTCACATTTCCTATATGAAGTGGGGGGTTCTTTCACATTTCCTAGAACCTATATGAAGTGGGGGGGGGGGTACAAGTCTCCACTTAAGGAGACAGTCAGTGCTCTCAGTGTTGAAGATCTCTAAAGTATATGAATTTCCATGTCATTTTTTCCTGAAACTATGACTTTTAACAACAGAACATCGGAAGATTATGTTACAAAAAATAATTATTCCTAAGAAAACGTTTACTTTCAGTTGTCTATGATTACTTCACACAAACAATATTCCCAAAGACTCACAATCATAATATACTTAGAAATAGGAAGTAAAAACTTTAGAGGAAAACAATGAGAGTTAGATTTCAGACACTTTCATTTAGTATTTAATATGATATATTAAATATATACACACACTTACATACACATATGTATCTATAAGGACAGACGTGCATGCATGCACACACACATGCACACACACACTCATATGTATTCAAGATAGGGTTTCTCTGTGTAGTCCTGGCTGTCCCAGAATTTAAGCTATAGAGCAGACCTTAGATATTGGCCTGCCTCTGCCACAAGTATATTTCAAACAAATTATTCTAAGTGAATCCTACTTGGATAGTTTCTGAACCAATAATCAATGAGGTGACAATATTGTGTCGCCATAGTAGAGAGTTTTTATTTTTCAAGGCAGTCATATTTGGTTATTTGTGTATTTTCCTCTTTTGGATCAAAAAGTTATTGTCATTTAGTTCCTATGTCATTTTAAAGTTCCGTGTCCTTTAGAATGAGCCTAATTTTTGTATGCATCCTTTAAATGCACGATGGCAACCACTTCAGGTTTTTTGGAAAATATTGAGTTTTTATAATAGTTGTGGTTAAATCTTGTCTATACTAGCCAAACACAACAACTCTGGCCACCGATGTCAACTGACTTCACTAAAATATTTAACCTTCAAAATGTAGTGACACTGATAATTTAGCATACTGCTAATTCATTATTATAGTTAAAAAGTGTTTTTTTAGCTACTATGTAGATTCTCCTTTTAAAGGGTAATGATAGGCACTACATAGACATTCTGTTAAGTATTGTGGAAAACCATCAATGGCTAAGATAGAGGCAACTCTACTCTGAAGACAAAATCATTGAAAAGTAATGCCAGTGAATTATAAATGCTTTACAGTAAATAAGAGTTGGGTGGCAAAAAGTGAACCATGGATGACTTAGTTATGCATTTAGTGTACTCATCTGGCAGAGTGAAGGAACAAGGGACAGAATGAAGAAACTTGGATAAAATTTAAACAACATAATACTCTAATGAAAGTGCATTTATCACATTATATTGAGAGCTAATGCTCACAATGGGCCACATTGCATTTTTTGCAAGAATGAAAAGCTTCCTCTATAGTCACAGGACTCCTGTCCACCAGGGGGCACTGCTAAGTTGTTCAACTGCATAGCAGTCACCAGCCTTGATATGAGGGTTTGTGCCTAGTCTAGCTTCATCTTGTTACGTCATGTTTGGCTGATATCCCTGGGAAGCCTGCCAGCTTATGAAGGGAAGGGAGAAGGGATCTGGGGGCGAGGGCACACAGGGATGAGAGGAGAGGAGGAAGGGGAAACTGATGTGGGGATGTACTGTGGGCGTTGCAATGAGAAGAAAAGTTGGTGCCTGTGAGTGGCCATGGTGATTTCCCCCACCTGCTTAATCACCTCTGCCACTAGTGGTTCAGTCTTCTTGACAAGATGCGGCTCTTACTTTCAGTCCCTCCCCACCCCCACCCCCCAAAAAAACCCATCTAAACAAGTGCAAAGGTGTTCTCCACATATGTTACATACTTGGGAGGGGATGGAGAGGAGACAGAATATGAACAAAATGTTATGTGAAATTTTTCAAAATTAAATTAAAAAACAAAACTAAAAATTATGTTAGTTTCAGTGAATTAATTCCGCATTCAATTCATTACACGATTTAAAAAGATATCTTAAGACAAAGAACAAAAGCTGTCATGGTCTTTCTCATTTGGAGGTCAGTGGAAGGACTATCGAAAAGTTTGTGCAAATTGTTATATCTAGTAGTGGTGACGTGGTGGGGGTTAGAGTCAGCCAGTTTGGAGAAGAGGTACACATTATGGAAACATTTCATTGATCCCCCTAACATTTTATCCTTTACATTCTAGATCTGTGAGCATCCATTTCCTTTTGCACGTTTTGTCAATAGCTATTTTTCGAGGTTTTCTTTTGAATCTCTCAATACCCTTTTAAACCAACAGCTATTATTGGCTTCCCTCTTGTGATGTATTTAACAAATATGCTTAAAAATTTTAGCAAACTGTAAGAAGTCAGAGCCCTCTTTCATGATGAGAGGTGGGATTCAGAGGGGATAGGTATGAATGTTGCATGTGTCCAAGTTTATGTATGCATGGATCAGTGCTGTGTATCTCATCTTGGAAGTAGAAAAGCCATTTATAATCTCAAACATTCATTTCTGTTCCCCAAAGAAGAAAGAATGCACACATGTTGCCCAGCTGTAGGAAATTAGTATATTAAATTAGTGTTTCATTTCACTGATGTTTAGACTTTGAATAGGAAATATTCGGGTACATCCTTTGCTGTTGTGATTCTTTTATAAAAAAAAACTTCAGGTTCTGACTCTCATCACCCTGAAGCCTGGAACCTGAGTGATCATCTCACTGGAAAGGCAGTGTTGATAAAGCCTTTGATAAAGAAGATAGGAATGTGATGAGGAAATCTATTATATTTTTGCATGTAAGCAAATGCTTCTATATTGGTATCATATTTTTAAATTTCAGGGATAGTCAATATTAATCATGTTTACACATACATTCCTTACACACACATTTTTTTACACATACACTGTTGCCATTGTGTAATTTGGAAGGATGGATAGATGATATTAAGCTATCAATTTGATTACAGACTAAAATATAGAGTCAATTCTTGTTAATAATGTTTAGGTGTTTCAATATCTTTCAACTTGAAGTATTTTATTCTCTCACTGTCTGAGAAAGTCATAGCATGATTTCCATATCTCCCAGTAGACAATAGTATAATTAAATAATCACTAAAACAACAATAAAAACAATTCCTTAGGATTTCACAGGAAAACTCTTTTGCTATACTTATGCCTACAAGACTTTAGTCTCAGTAACATTGTATTTAGTTGATTTTCTGTGAGAGAAAGATAACAGATACAGTGCTGACATTTGGGGGAAACAAACTCAAAATTGCTAAAGTATATTTACAACTAATTTCTGAGTGTATATAAAAATCAGATTAATTTTAATCTCTAATTTTTATGAAAAATCATAAGGCAATAATAAATAATCTACTCAGACCAGTTCCTTGCTAAAACATTGAGGGTATTAGTATGATTTCTCTTACTGTCACAAACACTATGACTAAAGGTAATTTGGGAGGAAAGGGTTTGTTTGGTTTACAAGTTAGAATCTATCATTACAAGCAACAAGTAGACACAGGAACAGAAATAGAGGCCTTGGAGGAATAGAGTTTGCCCCTCCCCACAGCCCGCTTTCTTACACAACCCAAGGCTCCTGATGGGGCAATCACTACCTACAATGGGCTGAGCCATCCCTTGATAAACCACTAAGAAAGTTCCATAGTCTTCTCTGCAGACCAATCTGATGTAAACATATTCTCAGTCCAGATTTCTTTATATTAAAACAAGGGACAATTCCACCAGCGTTTTAAAAAGCTCAGTGAAATCTGGGACTCATGATGTTCCAAGCACCTAAGGGACTGAACAAGCTCATTTTCCCGGTCCTGACATCTGCAGCATCCATGTTGCATAGGCTCAAGCCGGCTCTACTGCACATGCAGTGCTGTGTCATTGTGCAGGCTTAATATTTCCAATACACTACGGTCTACACTGCAACTAATGCTGCCTTGTTATCAATATTTTCTCCTAGACTTTCTTCAGGGGTTCTGCCTCTGCTTTGTAGTGACAACTCTCAGCTTTTTCCTATGATCCCTTCAAATCCAGAGGCCTCTGTTATAATTTAGGCTGCACCTTAGGCCTTCCCTGGTTTCTCACAGTGTAAAGTCTTAGCTGCTTTACATGACCCCTTCAAGTAGGAGTAGGCTCTAATACCAGCAAAGGAATCACAGTCCCTGCAAGAGCAAACAGGAGAAGAGCAACAACTTCACTCTACCTTGTACTTTATATCGACCTCCACCAAAAGGTGTGGCCAGATAATCTAGATTTAAGGTGAGTCGAATGATCTTGACTTAAGGTGGTTTTTCTCAAATGACCCACTTAACTAAAAAAAAAAAAAAAAAACCTTCACAGGTGTGCCTGTCCAACGGGCTAAGTTTTTAGTTAATTCCAGATGCAGTCAAGTTGAAAATCAAAAATAGCCATCACACAAGGTGTACTCATTTCTATGTTGTCATGTGTCAGAAACACAGATGAACGTGCTTGTGTATTTCTTTCGTATTATTAATTAATTTATTTATTCACTTTATATCCTGGCTGTAGCCTCCATCTCTCCTCTGAATCCCAACCTCCTTCACTTTCCCTCCTCCCCCTTCCTCTATTCCTCGGAAAAGGAGAGCCTCCCTTCCCATCCACCCCAGCTCACCCAGTCACATCAGGACTGAGTGCATCTTCTTCCCCTGTGGCCTGGCAAGGTAGTCCTAGCAGGGGGAAGTGATTTAAAAAAATCTGGCAATAGAGTCCATGTCCAGGACAGTCTCCACTCCCATTACTAGAGGATCCACATGATGCCTGAGCTATCCATTGGCTGCATCTGTATAGTGGACCTGGGTCCATCCAGGTCACACTAGGTCCTTGTTTGGTTTTTAAGTCTCAGCAAGCCCCTCTGGGCACCAGCTAATTGACTCTGTTGGTCTTCTTATGGAGCTTGTATTGCCTCCAGGTGCTATTCTCCTACCCCTCCCACAGTTCCACAAGACTTTGCCTAATGTTTGGCTGTGAGTCTCAGCATCTGTTTCAAAGCACTGCTGGATGGAGCCTCTCAGAGGACAACACTGCTAGGCTCATGTCTTCAAGGATATCAGAGTATTGTTAATAGTGTCAGGCATTGGCTCTCTCCGATGGGGTGGGTCTTGGGTTTGACCAGACATTGGCTGGACATCCCCTCCACCTCATCTGCTTTATCTTTATTCTTGCGCATCTTGTAGGCAGGGTAACTTTTCGGCCAAAGTTTTTGTGGGTGTGTTGGTGTTCCCCTCCCTCTATTAGGAGTCTTGTCTAGTTAGGGGGTGGCCTCTTCAGTCTCCATGGCCCCTGATACTAGGACTCTCTGATAGAGTCCCCCTCATATCCTCCCAGAAGCTTGTCACAGAAATACTCTTGCCCACAGTTTCTCTTTTATTTACAGGCCTTCTGTCTCCACCCTGCTCTTCCCAGATCTGACCTCCAAGGACACTGTCAGTAGAACAAAATGGTAGCCTACAGATTTGGAAAAGATCTTCACCAATCCTACATCTGACAAAAGGCTAATATCCAACATATATAAAGAACTTTAAAAAAGCTAAACACCAACAAACAAAATACCCCCATTAAAAAACGGATCACAGAGCTAAACAAATAATGCTTAACAGAAGACCTTCCAATGGCGGAGAAGCACTTAAAGAAATGCTCAACGTCCTTAGTCAACAGAGAAACACAATTCAAAAAGATTCCATCTTACACCCTTCAGAATGGCTAAGACAAAAAACTCAAGTAACAGCACATGCTGTCCAGGATATGGAAACACTCCTCTATTCCTGATGGTAGCACAAATTTGTATGACTAGTTTGGAATTCAATCTGGTGCTTTCTTAGAAAGTTGGGAATCGCTCTACCTCATGATCCAGATATACCAATCTTGGATATATACCCAAAAGATGCTCCAACATACAAGGACATTTGTTCAATTATGTTCATAGCTGCTTTATTCATAATAGCCAGAATCTGGAAACAACCTAGATGTCCCTTGATCGAAGAATAGGTAATGGAACTGTGTTGTTACATTTACACAATGGAATAGTACTCCTCTACTAAAAACAAGGAAATCATTAAATTTGCAGGCAAATGGATGGAACTAGAAATGATCATCCTGAGTGAGGTAATATAGATCCAGAAAGACACACATGGTTTGTACTCACTTATAAGTAGATTTTAGCCATATAGTACAGGATAAACATACTACATTGCATAGACCCCAAGAAGTTAGGTAACAAGGAAGGTCCAAGGGAGGATGATTCACTTTCACTAAGAAGGGGAATACAACACACAGTGGTAGTTGAAGAGACGGAACAAAGTAGGAGTAGGAACACAGAGAGATATCAGAGTAGAGATGCTTGTGTATTTCTACAATGTTAAACTAATATTGAAAAACAATGCAATCACAAGGTACAGCTGTTTTTACCATCTTGATAATAATGGTGAGGCAAATTAGCATTGATTTTATCCCAGTCATAATCTTAACTCTCTGATCGTGTGTGTGTGTGTGTGTGTGTGTGTGTGTGTGTGCGTTGCATGTGAATGTGTCCTAGGTTTAGGAAGTGTAGAGATGAGTATATCTGAAAAGGATAGACTTTTTTAGATAGAAGAAAATGCATACAGATGGCAGCAGATCCAGATTAGGGTATAGGAGGATGACAGATAACAATTAAACAGGTGAACTCATGTGAGGGAATGGGAGTCAGGGCAACTCAAGAATCCTGTTTGTCCTTCATTCAGGGTAATCAAATGAGAAGCTGGTAGAGCTCCATCACTATTTCAGTGTGAGATATTCACTTCTTTTTCAGTCAAACCAGGGAAATAAATACTTTGTTTGGTCTGGAGTGTTCTAAGATTATTGGGTGTAGCTGCTATGATAAGATTTTAATGTGCTCAGGTGTTACTATACTCTCAATTAATCCTGATACAATCACAGAGTGATGCTCTTTCTATCCTCAAGAATAAGCCATGTCCCAGTCCAATCCATTTGAGTGGTTTCAGACAAAGTGTTTCTGTTTATTTCTCTATCCATGTCCAGAGACATATTCCATTTTCAAAACAATCAAAAGCTGCTCCTAAAACAATTTCCCAGAGAAAGTGTCTGAAAAACTATTTTTTACAGGTTATGGAGTAACTTAGGAAAGAACATCCCCTGACTACAATATGAACATATTTTCTCTCAAAGAAGATTTCAAGACCAAAGAGCTCACTCTTTATTCCACAAGGAAAGAAAGAGCCCTGGCTGCATACCAACCCTGGTTTTGTGGACGGGACCTGCAGTGACAGGACTCTGGCCTGGCTGCTATGGGATGGAGATCTGCTCTAATGAGGAGCAGAACCAGGCAAGGGCTGAGTAGCGTCATGCAGATCAGACACTGCCTCAATATTTCCTATTAGAGTGACAGGTCTGTGCAACATGGGAGACATGGGAGGTCAGCAGGACTTCCATTTATGTGCTTTAGACTAACACAGAAGCCCTCAATAGACTGCCAGTGAGAGTTATGGCCCAGCTTCTTGGATTACAGACCGTTATGCATGGAGCTTTCTACCAAGGACCAAATCTTCCTCCAGCTTGTGAGAGTTTAATATTCTTGTTGATTCTACTGGCATGGGTCACTGCTGATCCTTTCCTCGGCTGCCTTCCAAACAGCTGAGTATATATTTTTGTATCTGCATCTCCTTGAGTAGCATTGCTGCCTCTGTGTTTGTCTATTGGAATCAACAACGAGAAAATCACAATCCTAAGTTACTATATTGTCACCATGCTATCTCTTTATGTTAACCTATACTTCTGTAATGTGAGAAAGTAAGACTACCAAAAATATTTACCAGGACCATGTTAGGAAAGTGAGTGACTTGGTAGAACCACGCTGAGTGATATTCTACAGAAGTTCCACATTACTTGCCAGTCCAGATGCGCTCAACTAGAGAGAAGAGCATAGATCTCTGATTTCTTGACTTCGAACTCAGGTAGATATCAATGTTCTATCTCACAGAAACTATTATTTCATTAAAAACCAGGAGGAGAAAAAAATATCACTAATAAAACTAGTCACATGTAATAAGATCCTACAATAACACAGGCTTAACTTTCTGAGACATTATAAGATGTGAAAGTGTGAAAATGTAGTACAACTTCTTTTACAAAACTTGATAAAACTTTAGGAAATGTTAATTGTGAAGGAGTAAATATATATTAAAAACAACATGTGTAAGTTATGAAGTACAGTAAAAATACTTCATGAACTACCACTCTTTCTAAGAACAGAATCATACCTGCTGTCCTGAAGCAATACCATTTCCTAAGTTCATCTTACGCCTCCACCCCACCCCATCTCTCTTTGCTTTAAGAAACAAACGTGTGTATCTTGAAAAAATTACTTCTTTCAGAAGTTGGGTTTGCATTTAAGCATTCTAACTCTCAAATGAAACAATTATTTGCTTTTGAAATGAAAATTTTAATAATTAAAACGGATTTTCATTTTAAAATCTGCGACGTGAAAATTAAAACGTAGAAAAACATGTTTATGAAGTGGTCCAGGAAGCATGCTGTGTTAATTTTGGAGTCCCCAGTGGATTTTGATCATCAGCTAAAAGTTCTACTTAAGAGGAAGACTTGATTCTAAAACAGTCTCTGTTTCACAAGCTGGATGGAACATCCACACATGCACGCGTTTCCTTCTTTGTCCATCTGCTTATGTGTATCACAGAGTCAAATCTTAAGTATACATCAGAGAAGCAAGTTTTGAAAATGATATAGTTAATATTATTTTCATTTAGCAATTATTCACAAAGCATCTCTCATGATCTCAAAGAATATAGTAAGCTTACAAAATTTTGAAAGCATCAATACCTATTTTATTACTAGTATTCAAAATGAACAAGATTAACAAATTTCCTTTTATATATAGCTGGAAATATTTCTAAAACAAAAATATAACTTTACTCTTAAAACAAATGATTATTTTAATAAAACATTTAAGAATAATTATACATATATGTTTATATGACATATATGTGGGTATATATACATGTGTGTGTGTGTGTGTGTGTATGCTTCAAAGGTGAGCAACCACAATAATGGATAAATCCTGCTACTTAACTCAAGTTAAGTCTTTTAATTTAACAATTATTACATTTTACTTATTCACTTTGTCAGTGAGTCTATGTGTATATAAGAGAAAATAGCACCACTTTTGAAGATCAGATATGATCTTGTGGGAAGTAGTTCTGTCCATTTACAACGTGGGTTCAGGGACCAAACTCAAATAGTAAGGATTAAAAGTGAGGACTCTAGCCTACTGAGCCATCTTGGTAGGCCATAATTTCTTTGAATGAGGTACACACAAAAATTAGAAAGATCTATACCAGCCAAGGATAATACAGGAGGTAAACTTTAAACCCCTACCCAGATCGAGCCAATGGTCAGAATATTCTCCACAGCTGAGTGGAGAGTGTGATATGACTTTCTCACGTACTATGGTGCCTCACATTTGACCATGTCCCCTGGAGGGGGAGACCTGGTGGCACTCAGAGGAAGGACAGCAGGTAGCCAAGAAGAGACTTGATACCCTATGAGAATATATAGGGGGAGGTAATCCCCCTCAGGAACAGTCATAGGGGAGGGGAATAATGGGAAAATGGGGGGGGGAGGAATGGGAGGATACAAGGGATGGGATAAACATTGAGATGTAACAAGAATAAATTAATAAAAAAAGAAAAAATATTAAGTAATACTTTTGCTTTGTTTATAAATTATTGCAAATACAGAGTAGCACAATATTGTTCCCATTAAACAATGCACTAAGTATAATATAAAATAATTAAGAATCTTATAGTGTTGACTAAGAGGAATTTGAATATTCATTTTGTTTTCTCCATGGTTTGTAGGGTTGGGGATCAAAATCAGGCTTATTCATGTTGGGCAATCCCTCTATAATTGAGTCAAATTCTAAAATCAAAGCTGAGATTTTAAAGAATAAAAGAGATGCCAGAAAAATAAAGTCAATTCCTTTTAGTTCCCTGTTAGAGAAAGAGGAAGCTAAGTTGTAGGGAAAATGTCTTTTGGTATTTAGGTTATATACAACTGAGATCACAGCTCAATACTAGTATGTTGTCTACCATGTATAAAGCCATAAATTTAATTAATTCCATGATCCCCAAATACATAAAATTAGCTTCGTAAGGGGAAAATTTTTCTTGGAGTTGTGAACATGAGTAACAAAAAAAGAAGAGGAAATTGAACCAGACTTATCTCAGGGTCAACTGGTGTTATTAAAATCTCCTTTCCTCATTTCCCTCATAAATTTAAACAGAACAGTCATTTCTTAGAGAAAGATGCAATCCGTTGCATCATGTTAGTGAATGCCTTTTTCACTTGCTGATTCCTCAAGGTGTAGATAAAAGGATTCAGAAGTGGAGCCACTGAGGTATTGAGCACAGAAATTCCCTTGGAAATAGACACTCTCTGCTTGACTGACGGTTTTAACATACATGAAGATGCAGCTGCCGTATGAGAGGGATATCACGATCATGTGAGAAGAACATGTAGAGAAAGCCTTCTTCCTCTGACTGGCCGAAGGGATTTTTAGAATTGTCAGGGCAATGTAGGTGTAGGATATTATCACCATGACCAACGTGAGTAAGAGTGTCACCAAAGCTGAGACAAATCCCATCATCTCCAGGAGCTGTGTGTCTGTGCAGGAAAGCTGCAGGAGAGGAGTGGTGTCACAGTAGAAATGGTCAACAATGTTGGAAGCACAGAAGTCAAGATCCAAGCCTAACAGGAGCGGTGGAAAGATGACAAAAAATCCAGCAAGCCAACAACTGAGGACCAGCTGCACACAGACTTTATTGTTCATGATGGTCATGTAGTGCAGGGGCTTGCAGATGGCTACATATCGGTCATAGGACATGGCTGCCAGCAAGTAAAATTCTGATGCTCCAAGCAGGAAAGCAAAAAACACCTGAGTTACACAGCTGTTGTAAGAAATGGTCTTGTCCCCCGTTGCCATAGTAACAAGCAATTTGGGAATACATGTAGTAGTGTAGGAAATCTCTAAGAAGGAAAAATTCCGAAGGAAAAAGTACATGGGGGTCTTCAGGTGAGTATCTACCAGGGTGAGGGTTATGATGGTCAGATTGCCTGTGATGCTGAGCATGTAGGTAAGAAGCAGGAAGATGAATAACACAACTTTCCACTGTGGGTCATCAGTCAAGCCTGCCAGGATGAAAACTGTCAACCTCGTATGGTTCTTCATTGGGATGTTCTGACTTTTAGCTGGTCCAAGATGAAGAGAGAAGGGTTTGGGAAGAGGTTTTCACTACAGAACTATACTAGTGACACATCTTGATGAAAAATACCATCAGCATTGCCAAAGCGAAGTTTTAGACAGATCATTACTAATCCATGATCTAAGGAGGTCTATGCCAGGAAAATAGTAGTTTGTTGGTTAATGTATCTGAGCAGAAAACAAAGTGTTACTTTATAATTATACTTGTGAATAACTTATATAATGGTGTTATCTGGTATATCTTTTAGGTGACTAAATTATCAGGAAATTAAGGACAGAATTTCTTGAGCATACAGCACTGTCATATTTCCATTTCTCTTAAGGAAGCTTAATTGAATACAAAATTAATTATTTTCAGAGAAATCCAGTGACGTTATTATCTTGGAACATAGAAGTCTATATTGAAAAAGAAGGGAAAGGATAAAAAGAGGAGAGAGAGAGAGAGAGAGAGAGAGAGAGAGAGAGAGAGAGAGAGAGAGGGAGAGGGAGAGAGAGAGATTCTCCCCAGGGTCAGTATACCTTTCCAGTTTTAAAAAACTCATCTAGCTGAAATATCTAATTTTGAACTCCCTATTTTCAAGGGGAAGATGTAATTTCAAAATTGAGAATGAATTATTGAGGTAATTTTTAGAGTTTCTATTGAATTAAATAATTGAAGTAATTTTATCTACAGTTTCTATTACTATTTTCATTACTTTGATTTCTGTTGTCACCCTATATTTTGCTGACTTATTCTTCCAATACCACTTCTTTAGCAACAGTTTGACATTATCAGTGTCTATAGTAAACCATTGTGGTTTCAAGAAAATTACAGCTACAGGTACACTGGACAAGGAGGAACATGTAAATACAGTTTTAGAAAGTTGTGTAAAGTGAGAGGATAAAAGCTTTGTAAAAATATAAGATATAGGATATTTAGAAATTGGAAATGAGTTTGAAGAGTAAAATTTTAAATTCATAATATTCATAGTTTAAATTCATAGATTCATAATGTATATGATGCAAATGTGGTGTTTAAAAATCTTTAAGCTTCTTTTTGTGTACCTCTAAAGCTTACATTTTCTGGTTCGTCTTATGAAGAGATTGACAATATGAATACATGACCTGCAAAAGAGGAGGATTATATGGTAAATTTAAAAAGCACATTGCAGCATCAAATAGTGCCTCCAATTTCACTCAATTTTAGTGGATATGTATTTTCCTCACAGTAATATTAAAATCTCAAGTTAATGAAAAATTAAGAAATTCAGGATATAGCTCAGTGTCAGAGTGGATGACTAGTATACTTAAGACTCCGGGCTTGATGGTAAGACAGAATGTCAGGGTCACAGGAGAAGGGAATAAAGATGGGAAACTATGAGGAAAGATATTAGCAAGTAGAAGTAGATGACTAAATATATTGAAATGACACTATTAATAAACAAAATTGCTAAGATTTATGTGGCTATTAAGTTGGGCATCTAGTATTAAAAGTAATAAAATCTATCTATTGGGAAAACTTCTTACCTAGGATCTTCATCATCAGACACTCAGATGCTTACATTTTCATGAAGTACATGGCATTCTAAGGTATTATTTTTGCCTTAAGGATATTATGGTGATTATTTACTACCCCTCTAATGTATATGTTATTCCTAGGAGAGGTTGCAGATAAATAAAATAAGACATCAAGTGCAAAGAAAAACCACACTTGTTTCAAATAATATTAAGAAATGTTTTCAGAGGCAGGCATGGTGGCACACACCTGTAATCCCAGCACTCAGGGAGGCAAAGGGTGTATCTCTGTGAGTTTGAGGTCAGCATGGTCTACAAAGTGAGTCCAGGATAGCCTAGGCTATACAGAGAAACCCTGTCTCAGAAAAAAAAAATGTTTGCAGGAACTATTTGGGTTCTATGACAGGTCTTAGAATGAGAAGCAGAAATCCCATGATAGTGAGGAGAACTGAATCAAAGTTCAGGACAAAGCCACAGTCCACTTGGAAGCATTCCTGATCTCACAGTTGGCAGACAGGGGTAAAGAAAATCGTCACTGTTATTAGACACTCCCTTACATCCAGAGAGTCATGAAAGCATCTCTTACAAGTTTCCCTTGTTTTCACAGATTATCATAATGTCCAAAAATGTAGGAATTCATATATCTAAACCACAGAAATCACATATTATTACTTAAGATCATTTGTGCAACTTCAATCACACATACCAATGACTCCACAGAATATTATGACAAGAGTAGAATTCACGTTGAAGTCAAATGCATGAATGAACTTTCACTTAGTTGTAGCACCCATTATGAGTATCAGATTAATTTGAAATGGAAAAAGTTTTTAGTTGTAATTATCAACAGTCAAAGATTATATTCATCTTATTTTCTCTGAATTATAGTTTAAAGCTGATGAAAACATACCAACCTTTTCATAGAAAAACTTTAAAAATTAACTTAATGTACCTAGTAGAAAATATTGTTTAAATTTTGTCAATGTTTTTATAATTATGAACCCCAATTAACTGTAAAAAGTCTACAAAGTACTACAGGTTATTAGAAACACACTACACACACACACACACACACACACACACACACACACACACACCATAAAAAGTCAGATATATAAACATAGTTGTACTTGGACCAGTATCTTTATACTAAACTGTTCAATCAAGTGGCTGATATGAACACAGACACTGAACTCCTCTTTGAATGCACCTGACTTTAAACCACAATACATGGTGTGTTTTTCTCACCTATTAAAACAATCTTGTAAACAATTTTGTTAGGTATTGTTTTCCCAGGAGATTTTTGTTTTTAAATCCTCTTTTTACTGTAGTAATGTGGTCCATGAATTGAATAATTTTCTACGTACTGTGCATAGTGCCATATGAAATGAATCCATCCTAATCTTGGGGAGTTTTCATGTGCTCACTTCCTGAATCAATACTTAAAGAGAAAATGAAATTTCTCATGAGAATTTGAGATTCATAACAACATTTCCCCTGGAATTAGCACGTTTTATGTTATCCAAATGTACTCCCCAGACAATCTGCATTTTTAAAAACAGAGTTCTCAATAGAGAAATTGCAAATGGCTGAGAAAGACTTAAGAAATGTTCAACATCCTGAGTCATCAGGGAAATACAAATCAAAACTACTTTGAGATTTCATTTTACACTTGTCAGAATGACTAATAAAAAGTGACAGCTCATGCTGGTGCATCTGTCAAGCAAAGAGGACATAAGTCTATTGCTATTAGGAGTGCAGACTTCTACAGCCACTTTAGAAATCAGTGTGTGAGTTCCTCAGAAAATGGAGAATCTAATTATCTACCTCAAGACACAGCTCTACCACTCTGGCATATACCCAAAAGTAGTTCTATCTTACCACAAAGACACTTGGTCTACTATGATCATTGCAGCATCATTCATAATAGACAAAAAACTATAAACAACCTGGGTGTCTCTCAACTGGAGTATACATTTAAAAATATGGTACACGTGAAATTTGCAGGCAAATGGGTACAACTAGAAAAAAATTATCTTGAGTGGTGTAACCCAGACTAGAAAGACAAATATTGTATGCACTCACTTGTAAGTGAGTATTAGCTGTTAAGATGCAATCCACAGAGCTTGAGAGGTTAAGCAAAGAGAAGAGTTATAGGGGGAAGCACGCATTCCCTGGGGGAGGGGAAATAGAATAGACTCTGAGAGATGCCTCACAGCTCATTGAGGATAGAGAAGTCGATCTGGTTCAGACTTGGAACCTTCACCCTTACATTCTAGACTCTTTGGCAGGCGAAGGTACTCTGAAGGCTACAGAAAGAGAAATCTGGACACTAACCCAGCCACAAACCCTTTACCTACAATCTGTCTTGCCTGCTGGGTTTGCTGGGACAATGATGGCATAGAGCTTGTGGGAGTGGCCAACAATGCTTGGTTTAAAGTGAGACCCGCACTACAAGAAAGAGCCTATGACCCACACAGCCTGGATGGCCAGGAACCTAGGATAGGCCAAACACAACTGAGAACAAATCAAGGAAATGATTCTTAATGGTACTCTGTTTTGCCCAGGGATGGTTCCTTTCCCAATTATCAGCAGAGAGGCTTCCTCCAACAACAGATGGGAGAAGATGGAGAGACCACAGACAGTTATGATGAAGGGGGAGGGAAGGGAGAGAATCTAAATTTGTGGTCTCCATCCAGTTATATCTTTGATTTATGAGAGTGTCTTTTAGGCTGTGGTCCAACCTATTGAAAACCTTTCTCCCAAGGGAAAGTCCAAGAATCTAGTATTTATTCAGTCTACTAGGCTGGATGTCTCAGCTGGTCTTCAGTCTGCTCTTACCACAAAGAGTTGGGCTCTAAAGCCAGTGAAGAAATGAATTTGTGAGGAGAGTCAGGGAAGAGGCAAAGAGCAAAAGCTTCCTTCTTGTTGTTGTTGTTTTTCTATATAATCCACCATAAGAATGTATATGAGTAAAGGTGGGTACTCCAACTTGAAGTGATCTGGATTTAAGCCAGGTCTTCCTGCCCCAGCCAATTAAAAAAACAAAAACACCTCCCCCCAAAATGCCTCACAGGCTGGTTTCTGGTTAACCTCAGATGTAGTCTAGTTGACAACCAAAAATACTGGCTACACAGGCCAATTCTTTATCATACATATGTGTCCTTCATCTTCTTTAATATTGTGAACATCAAATACAAGTATATCAATTATGTTAATTTAGTTTATTTCTATTTTTACTCACAACATATCCCGCCAATTCAATTTACCATCTCCAAAGTTCAAATCCAAACACTTTAAACTTACAGGAATACATGGCTATTTCCATAAATCTGCACTTAACAACAATGAGCAAGCAATGGCATGAGATTTCTTAACCTTCTAGGATCAAGCTTTAAACAAATATTCTTGGCATGAGGCATGGACTCTATATCTTACTAGATCTAAAGGGAAAAATATTACTGGATTCTTCTTCTTCTTCTTCTTCTTCTTCTTCTTCTTCTTCTTCTTCTTCTTCTTCTTCTTCTTCTTCTTGTTCTCCTTCTCGTTCTCGTTCTCCTTCTCCTTCTCCTTCTCCTTCTCCTTCTCCTTCTCCTTCTTCTTCTTCTTCTTCTTCTTCTTCTTCTTCTTCTTCTTCTTCTTCTTTACAATATTTCTGCTCCATGACTAAACTGCTTCTAACAATTTTAGAAAATGCTGGTAGCCATGACACACTGATGCAAAGTTGAAATTTTGAATAAACCGGATTTAGTGCCGCTTTGTAATCCCAGATTTTCAAGAGACTGAGGTAGGAAAACCATGGATCCAAGTATTAAATAGGCTATAGAGTAATCTCAAGGCTTGTCTGAAAGTTCAAATTAAGAAATAAAAAAGGAATATATTTAGTTAGATAGCAGTGCACTTTTTTAGACTTGAGTTCAATTCCAAATACCATAGAAAAGGTTTTGAATGAATGAATGATTAAACAAATAAATAAACCTACTATGTGTTATGTTTTAGTTGTTTACATTGAGAATTATAAAGCATAGATAAGTGTCTTCTGGCTGTTAGACTATCAACACTTCAATAACAACATGAAATTATAAAAAAACTTTTGGATAAACTCTTGCCACTGGCAAAAGCATCAGTGGCTGGGGGTGAACTAGTCTATTTGTCTAAAAAGTTTCCTCTGTGTCACCCTTTGAAAGGCTTCTTTCACTTCCTTGTTCCTCAAAGTGTAGATAACAGGATTCAGAGCAGGTGTGACCACAGTGTACATGAGAGCAGTAGCCTTGTCAGTGTCTGGAGTGTGCAAACTCTTGGGCTGCAGGTAAGTGAACAAGGCGGTGCCATAGAAAAGAGAAACAACCAGTATATGAGAAGAGCAGGTGGAGAAAGCTTTGTGTCTTCCCGCTGCTGAGGGCATTCTCAAGATGGCTAGAATAATGCGGATGTAAGAGCACAGAATGAAGACACAGGGGCTCATAATGAAGACCAGGGAAACAACAAATATCACAATTCATTCTGGGAAGTATCCACACAAGCTAGCTTCACCACAGGCATGATGTCACAAAAAAAGTGCTGAATCGTTCCGCTCCACAGAAGGGAAGAGTGAAGATCCAGGTGGTCTGAGCTGATTCTACCAGGATCCCAGTCATCCAAGATGCCCCAGCCAACTTCAAACAGACAGAAGGGCCCATCTGCAGAGTGTTAATGCAGTGGGTAGCAAATAGCCACAAAGCGATCGTAAGCCATGGCTGCCAGAAGGCAGCATTCTGTCAGCCCCAAGATGGTGAATACATACATCTGAGCTGCACAGCCTCCCACACTTATGGTCTTGGGCTGCACCAGCAGGTGCACCAGCATCTGAGGCACCACACTGCTGATGTAGCACATCTCCAGAAAGGAGAGGTTGGTCAGGAAGAAGTACATGGGAGTGTGCAGGGAAGAGGTGGCCCAGATCACACAGACGATGATGAAGTTTCCTCCCAAGGTAAACAAGTAGATAGCCAGGAACACAAAGAAGAGGACAAGCTGCAGCTCTGCCAGAGAAGAAAAGGCCACCAACGTAAATTCAGTGCAGAGGGGCAGGCTTCCGTTCTTCATGAGCTCAGAGTTAGACATTTATGGACGCAGTCAGCAGCCACGGGCGACCGTCAGCAATGGTACTCTCCCACTATCAGTGTGCTAATAGGAGAACAGAGACAGCTAGATGCTGTGAGATGAACAACCCAGTCATTCAGGTGGGTGCATAACCCAGTCAGGTGGGTGCACAACCCAGTCAGGTGGGTGCACATTTCTGCTGTGGGTCTTGTTTTCTTTTCACAGAAACTTGGATAAAAAGGTCATCTAAATTAAGAATTTCAAATTTTACCTAGTAATGCACACAAGTGGTCTTTTTAAATTTTCAGACTTTTTTATTAATTAAACATTTTAAAAAATTTAACATATATATTTATATTATTACTTATATATACAATGACTACCTATAGCAAGAAGAACCATGACACAATCAGGAGTTATATAAATGTGCATTCTTAGCGCTTTGGCTATTTGTACTTGGCAGCCTTGAGGAAAACTATTTCCTATCTTGGTGTATCCAAAATTCTGAATGTAAATCAATCTCCATCACATCTTGTCATTATCAACTTAAAACACCTATCTAGACCTGAAAACATCTTAACCCCTAAACAACTAAGCTACCTGGTCTTCAACTCCATTAGAGACTTGAGAAGGAATAAACTTGATTACCTGAGTATGCGGGAGTGCAGGTTAGTAGCTTTCAGAATTTAGATCACTTTCCCCTGTCAGGATACAGAGGAAGAGGTTACAGGTAGTACAGATGAGACTTGTTAGGCTGAAATCACACAGGCAGCTGTTTTACAATGGACACATGAAAGTGTTTCAATTACAAAACAAAATTAAATAAGAAAGTATCATTTTCTGATTTTCAGATCTCTGCAGTTATCTCAATGGTCCATTTAAGTATTCAACAGAAAAAAAAAGTATTTTAAAGCCACTCACTTAGTATTTATTTACATAACAATCTGGTTTTGGCTTAAATAGGATATGTTACTGATTAGACAAGTAAGATTTGCAGACATCAAAAACACATAGGATCTCCTTTTAAACTTTCGTGAACCTTTTCAGATATTGCGGCTGGAATGGCTATCTAGGAAAGAAAGCTTCTTATTGGTGTTGGCACTGTAAGTGTTCTACAATGCCAAATGACATCATAAAGTGTAGGTAGAATTTATTTTTATGAGAGACCATAGGGATTATATCCCCATATTGTGTGTAGCTGTTAGTCTCAGGAGGATTGTGTTAAAAAAAAAAAAAAAACACAAAGCCATGTTTATTATGCAATTTGGCTTTTGTTTTCTTGGTATGTTTCCAGAGATAATCTACTGTTATGAATTATTTCATTTAAGATACAGTAAACTAAAAGTTTCTAACTGATGCCCATGATTTACCTGAAACTCTAAGGACTGTGACATAGCAATCTTTATGAAGCTCAATTACAAAGTTACCATTAAGATCTTTGCAGTACAGGCAGTTGTAGTTTAGAATACATATGGAGTCCAAACAACTCATATAGACATTTCCATCCCATCACTATCACACATGACCAAAAATACTGAATTTCCCATTGAACTGGTTGATACATTTTTATGCAACTTGTTTCTCTTAAGGAATAAACAACTTGGGGTCTGGCATCTTAGCCCAACGGGTAACCACATCTAGTGTGATAACCTGACACCCTGAGTTCAGTCCTTCAACCTAATTGGTGGACGGTAAGGAAGTCGCCATACGTACTTGTATGTACACGGCACATACACACAGACACACAGACACACAAACACACATACACACATACACACAGACACACAAACACACACAACAAAATAATAAATAATAATAAATAAAAAATAAATAATAAAAAAATAGTTACAATATTTTAATCCAAAGCTTATGTTTGGTTAAGGTGTATATTTTCTACTGGCTTAAATATTTAAGTTCTTTTCATGAAAACAAGAGCAAAAGAAAGGAGTGTTGAGAAGCCAACTTTGAAGGTATTATTTTAAATAGATCTGTTTCCTAGTTTTTCCACAACTACCAACTGCAATCAAATATTGGAGTTTTTAGAAGAGAGAAGTCTCAAGGGGGAGAATGAATCAAGAAGAGAAGATGCATGAGTGGTTAAATACACAAGTTGATATATATATATATATATATATATATATATATATATATATATATATATATGGGGGAGGGAGGGAGAGGAAGTGCAGATAGTGCTGGAATTTCTATAGAACTGGCTCATATATTTAAGGAGTCTGAGATGTTCCACAATGGGTCATCTACCTGCTAGAGACACTGGGATGTTGGCATTATGGCTTGGTTTGAGCTCAAAGGTCTCAGAATCGGAAAAACTGATCATATAAGTTCTCAGTATGATTCTAAAGCTCAAGAATCTGCTGATATAACTCACCCAAGCCAAGATCCTGAAGTTTTCATGTCCAAGAAGTTAAGAAGAGTGTATCTACACATCGAGAGATACATATCTTGGTGTTTTCCCTATCTTACTTCTATGTCTCTATGATTTCCACAACTCAAAATATTTGGACCATATGTTTGCCTACATTGAGTGTGGCTCCCCTCACCTCTCTCTCTAGGTGCAGTATATTTATTTTTAAAGTTTATTTCTATTACTTTTTGGGTTTGTAAAGTTTTATTTTTCATCTCTTATCAAAAATAAATTTTTTCATTCAATATGTCTTGATTACAGTTTCCCTTGCCTCTGCTCCTCCAAGTTTCTCCCCACCTCCCCTCTAATCTGGATCCACTCCCTTTCAGTCTCTCATTGGAAAAGAACAAGCTTCTAAGAGATAATAATAAAACATAACAAAATAAAATATAATACGATTAAAAAAATCCATCACAAGGCAAACAACTGAAGAAAAATAGTCCCAAGAGAAAGCACAAGAATCATACACCCCTCTTCCATAGACTTGGGAGTCCCTTAAAAACATAAAACTGAAAGCTATATTCCATTTGTGGAGGACCTGGTATAGACCTGTGCAGGTCCTGTGATTGTTGCTTCAGTTCTATGAGTTCTTATGAGCTTTGATCTGATTTAGAGAGCCTTGCCCATCGTCTCCTCTGGCTCTTCTGCCTTCTCTTCCAGAGGGGTCGCTGAGCTTTGAGAGGAGGTAATTTATTCAGATTACATCTCAATTGTTTTCCCCTCACTTGTATCCACCCGTTCCTCCCCCTCCCTCTTTCACCCTATTCCCCTCACCTAGGTCTGTAACCGAAGAGGACCTCCTCCCCCACCATATAGTCTCATCTTGGTAGCCTGCTTATCCCTACTCTGAGTGCCCTCAGGTCTTTCCACCAAGGGGAAGTGGTCAAATATGGTGCACGGAAATTCATGTCAGAGTCAGTCCCTGCTCTCCACACAACTTTGAAGAATGTCCTGTCCATTGGCTAGATCAGAGTAAGGGTTCAATGTTCAATATTTACTGCACATATTGTCCTCGATTGGTGCAGTAGTCTGAGCAGACCCCCCTGGGTCCAGATCTGCCTGTCATGATATTCTTCTTGTAGGTTTCTAGGACACTCTGGATCCTTCTATTTCACCATTCTCCCATATTTCCCTCACCTAGAGTCCCAATAAGAAGTTCTTACATTTATCCCAATCTGAGAAGAGGGGTTTGATGGAGACATCTTATACAGAACTATGTGTTTCAAGGTCTCTCTCTCTCTCTCTCTCTCTCTCTCTCTCTCTCTCTCTCTCTCTCTCTCTCTCTCTCTCTCTCTCTCTCTGAGCTCTCAATGTATGGCTGTGGATCTCTGTATCGCTTCCCGTCTGTTGTGTGTGGAAGCTTCTCTGATCCGGACTGAATAAGACACTGATCTATGAGCATGTCAAAATATCATAAGGAGTCTTTTTTTAGACCACTAATATTTGGTTTACCCCATCTCTCTGGGATATCTCGCCTCAGCCCATCATCCTGTATAGTTAACTGCTTTCGGATAGTGGAAATTGTGTTAGGGCCGGTGAACTTTATGAATATGGACCTATTTGTTCTCTTTTGATATGTCACAATGGTATGTGCTGCGTTCTCACAGCAAACAAAAATTATCTTGGACACAGACATTGTGGAGAGAGACAAATCTGTAACAAAAAGTCAACATTTACCCAATAATAACACAGATATTGTGTTGGAGGAAGCTATTTAATAATCATTCTTCTTGCATGTAACTGTATATGCTATGTTTCTTTTTAATTGATCTGCACTGCAGGCAGATAAGGGAACAGTGGATAACCGGCTAAGCTTGGCAGTCATAAGTCCACATTGTGTTTTCCTGGTTACTTCTATTTTTACCACTATGGCTACTTTGTTGACGAACCCATCAACACAAACAGAGGAGGCTGAGTAAAGAAGCTGATTCGTAACCATAAATGGGCCCTCTGCAACCGGTGGTCCTCTGCTGAGATCACATTTCAATGAGTATTCACAAAAGATACAAAACTCTACTTCCTTTGCCTACTCAGACTTGCAATTATATTACCATTTTCTTAGGTATAAGAAACTCATTATTTTCATCAGAGTATTCTGGTTGTGTATTTGCCTTTGCTTATCATTAAAATAACACTTTTCTTTCAATAATTGAGTAAAGTCCCTTGACCTCTGCTACTGAGATCTGGGCATGTGCATTTAATTAAATTTCTCAACTGAATAACTGTAAGTCTGTAGAGATGTAATAGCAGCGAGGACTATTTCACAAAGCTCTTCATAGTGAGAATTCTGGAATGTTGATTTCTTTTAAAAACACAGAAATATTGTAAGAATGTACTCTCATTTTAATCCTAGAGGTAGGGACGTGTAGCCGCTTCAGACTGTCTGTGCCAGCTGACTACAATTTGCTCTAGCAGAAGCATAGTTTTGCCAGCTGCAGATACTTTATTGGGGCTGTCTGATGTTTGGAATTCTGGGAACTTTCAGAGGGTACATAGGTGGGGTCCTTGGTTGTTGGTCATTTAGGGAGATTGGTTACATTTTGTTAGTAGCTATGGTAAAAGAAAACAAAATGAAAGAAATTAGATACAGGGATCTTTCTCTCTCCTTTCCCCTCTATCCTTCTAGTGATGGAAGTGAAAGTGGAAATAAAAGGTAGGAAAAAGAAGAATTCACAAAGTAGCAAATATAACTACAACCTTTCACTAAGTACTGATGAAAAATAGGTCTTCTGGATGGTTGTCGTATGGGGAAGTAGATTTTATATAATAAAATTTTATCTTATAGTTCATTTTTGCCAATCCTCTCAAACATTGGCTTTACTAGGGAGATGAGACTTTTCCAGTTACCCAGGTTGGACAATTTTATGATCCACATTTAATCAACAAAGCAGTTCAACCTTTTCTTAGTAACTCCTGAAGCTGCAATCTTTTTTTTCTTTTTTTCCTTTTCTTTTTTCCCCCATTTTTTATTGTTTCTTTTTCACAGATACATTAATATTAGCACACATAAACAAAATAGTCTACATACAGCAGGAAGAACCACAAAACAATCAGGAATAATATAAGTGTTACATTAATAGTGATTTGGCTATTTGTACTTGGCAATCTTGAAGTAAACATCTTTCCTATTTTGTTGAGTCTAAAATTCTGAATGAAAATTAGTATCTATCATATGTCATCTCTATTAACTTAAAACAGCTGTCTAGACGTAAAACATCTTAACCCTAACCAACTTAGCTTAGTTGAAAGACTAAACTATCTGGTCTTCAACCTGATCAGAGACTTGAAAAGGATAAAACATGAATACCTGAGTGAATCTGGAGTGCAGGTTAGCAGCTTCCAAAATGAAAAAAAAAATGACTGAGACAGTTTACTTCTGAACAGTCACCCAACACTCTCTATAACACTGGAGTCATCTTCACACTTCTAGCCCAATATATCTGACAGACATATTGTGAGACAGGAACTACTGAGGACTTACTCACTCTGTCTTGGCAGAGTTGTCATTGACTTTACCTGCATCTAAACTTGTCCATTGTAGACAGAATTCTGTCTGTGGCAGA